>NW_015538002.1:121020-121412 GCF_001515605.1 Sinocyclocheilus anshuiensis
TAATGCTGTTCAGTTGCTTTGACACAATCTGTATTGTTAAAAGTGCTATATAAATAAAGGTGACTTGACTTGACCACATGTCGTGATGTCGAGTCGGCTGACCGGTCCAGGGGTCTCATTTATAAAACTCTCCATAGATTTCATCCTAAAAGTGCACAAAAGCTAGATTTTAGCCAGAATCTGCGCAAACATCCCCTTATAAATCCCAGTCAGGGGAAGATTGTGCGTACGTGCATTTCCACCCTGACTCCACTCCGAAATGACCATATATGGAGCTTACAACGCCTAGTTTTAATATGCATAACCTCATCTGCATATCATTGCCATGCATATTCCATCCACGTGACACCATGTTTAACACCGTCAAAGGTACAAGACATTAAGGAAATATA
>NW_015538002.1:121656-123197 GCF_001515605.1 Sinocyclocheilus anshuiensis
ATCTCCCCCCTGACTCCCCCCCGAAATAGCCATATATGGAGCTTACAACGCCTAGTTTTAATATGCATAACCTCATCTGCATATCATTTCCATGCATATTCCCATCCACGTGACACCATATTTAACACCATTAACGGTACAAGACATTAAAGCTGCAGTCCGTAAGTTTTGCCTCTTTGTCGCCATCTCTGTTTGAAAACCTGGAATCGCAGCTGTGTGCAGAATTATCTAGCTTGCGTGGGTTGTGAGTCGGCACGGCTCCAGCGCGGATGAATTCTAGATTCTAGATTCTAGCCTACGTCTTGGAATATGACCCAAATTTTAATTTTCACTGTAGATTGCCATCTGAACAAGTAAGTAACAAGTCTTAGAAGTTTGTTCTGACCAACTGAGGAAAAAAGCATTACCATAAATCTCGCGACCAATGGTGAATCTAAAGATCGGTTAGCTCATATCACATCAAACCGTTCAAATTATTATTATTGTTATACTTTATTCTCAAATTATAGAATAGTGTTGATCTCATTCTTTTCCACTATCCAAATAGTATTTCAATTGTTTTAAACAATTCAAATCAAATTTAATTTATGCAGTTTTGCTGATAAGGTGAACATCTTTTAGCTATTTTTAGCCTATATTTATTGCAGTGTAAATAGAATTGTCTGACTCGGCGAATCACTGACAAAGTAGCCTATTTTAAAAAGAAAACATGCAAATTACCATTTTCTTATAGCTGTATCCTTCAAATACAGTGGTATTTTTCATAATGTTGTGGAGATGCCTTCACACGGTATCAACACCTCCGTGCAGCTTTGGTTGTACAGTAAGCTATTATCATTGGACCTATTCAAACCAGACAATGGACTGTTCGACCACTGAATCCAGCAGTGTCTGCCATAATATCGAAGTAAGTGCGCATCATTGATCATTGATCTCACTAAAATGTTTTCTCATAGCATGAGATCTGCAGTTTAGTTTAAAGATGAATTATTGTGCACCTATAGCCAGTGGCGTAGACAGGGGAGGGGCCATGGGGGCACTTGCCCCTCCTGAAAACTGATTGGCTCTCCAGTGTGCCCCCACCCTTCAACGTGTCTGTCAGTCAAAAATTCAAATCATATCTTTCGGCTAGCATTTGAATTCCGCGATGATCTGAACAACTGGAGCTGCTGTTTTCCAATGAAAAAAGCACATGGTAAGTTGATCTATTTTATATTCCTTATTATTATTTTTCAATTAGCGAGTTGTTGCAGCGCTAGATTTTGGTACCGTCTTTCAGTGTTAGGACAGACTAGGTTTGATGTTAGTTCCTAGACCAAGATAATAATCAGAATGCTCTGTGACTGAATGTAATACATAATAAATAATTAACACAATCGGGGTTTTCCTGTCTTGAGTTAACGTTACGTGACTGCACTTGCGAATTTAAAGATTTCTAATAACTTGACTTTGATTTGAGAACTCTAAATTAAATCTAAATTAAATATCGCTTGACTCGATATGACTTTATAAGAATTATAATTAAACAAAACAAAAAAAAA
>NW_015538002.1:123588-124956 GCF_001515605.1 Sinocyclocheilus anshuiensis
TAAAAATGTCTGGCTCGGCACGTCACTAACAAAGTATTTTAAAAAGGAAACGTATAAATCTTACAATTTTCTTCAAGATGTAGCCTTCAAATACAGCGGTACTTTTCATAATGTTGTAGAGATGCCTTCACACGACATCAACACCTCTGTGCAGCTGTGGTTGTACAGTAAGATATTATCATTGGACCTATTCAAACTGGATAATGGACTGTTCGACCACTGAATCCAGCAGTGTCTGCCATAATATCGAAGTAAGTGCGCATCATTGATCATTGATCTCACTAAAATGTTTTCTCATAGCATGAGATCTGCAGTTTAGTTTAAAGATGAATTATTGTGCACCTATAGCCAGTGGCGTAGACAGGGGAGGGGCCATGGGGGCACTTGCCCCTCCTGAAAACTGATTGGCTCTCCAGTGTGCCCCCACCCTTCAACGTGTCTGTCAGTCAAAAATTCAAATCATATCTTTCAGCTAGCATTTGAATTCCGCGATGATCTGAACAAATTTGAGAACTCTAAATTAAATCTCGCTTGACTCGAAATGACTTTATAAGAATTATAATTAAACAAAACAAAAAAAAAATTTAAATCTTTGCGACAATAGCCTATACAAAATGCAAACCACAGAGGTCAGATCTATGCGGCTGCATGACGCTGTGCAAACACAGAACAATATAGGGGTAACGTAGACTAACCATGTTCCGTACACAACGATGTTCCGTACAGATTACGTTTTAGCGCCGATCGCTGAATAAATACTTCCAGGTCGTGCTTTTGGAACCACTACAAATGTTTTACGTTTTGTTGTCCATTAATGTAACACCCCTAAATTATATTTTTAAATTAAAAAGTGCATATTAAACTACATAATCATAGAAAATTATGCAAATGTGTCTTGCTTACCGCTAATAACAGGTTAGCTTGGAATAGCAAGGTCATTAATTGACACAAAAGGCTGAAACGTCCTTTGGTGTGACAGAGAATGTCCTCCGTCATGGTTATAGGGAAATAACGAGAAGACCAAAGTGCAGTAAATGGTAAAACTGTTTGCACTACAAACCAATAGCAAACAGCAAAACAAGCTAATATAGCTGGAATGACACCGGAAGCCAGACACATTAAATTTACAAATGGCCACGCCCACTCTTACAGGAAAAATAAGGGGGATATGTTTATTTATATATATATATATATATGCTTATTTATGTAACGTAAACGCGCGTGACGTGCTTTAATGGGCGAGCGCGCAGAGCGGAAGGAGTTGCCATGGAAACGGGGCGCAACGCTGCAAATGTCACAAGGAAACAATAGGTTACTGTCGTAACCCCGGTTCTCTGAAACATCGAGTGGAGAGATCCACCTATGGGA
>NW_015538002.1:127448-130385 GCF_001515605.1 Sinocyclocheilus anshuiensis
TCTCTGAAACATCGAGTGGAGAGATCCACCAGCTTTGCCCCGCTTGCCGCACGAGAAGCGAATATACTTACTGGAGAATAGCGTCGCGTGCAGGCCTTATATGCTCTCAGGTAAGGGGGTGGGGCCTTACCTGGCATTGGCTGCGCGCTTCTGTCTGTCTAGCCAGACTTGGTGCAATTGGATGCTTCTGCAGAGGTCAGGTACGGATGCCCTTCCCATAGGTGGATCTCTCCACTCGATGTTTCAGAGAACCGGGGTTACGACAGTAACCTATTGTTCTCTTTCATCATCTCGTGTTCGAGATCCACCTATGGGAGAGACATGGACAGCTCCCCGATTGCCCAATACACTCACAGTGAGGTTCTGTAAACCAGAGAAGGACGGTCACCCCAAGGGGCGGTGCCTGACACGTCCCATAATCATGCACCTGACAATCCTGACACACACACACATGACTGCTGTGCACAGGCAGGACATGAAACATGTATGAGGCCCACACATGTAAATAAATCCAGCAACACATATGAAACATCCAGGCAGGAAAATAAATGCATGCTTGGTGACATGAATGTGCGTGGCCCGACGACCCACTCACCCTTCGTTCCTTTACTACAATGTGTAAATAGGAAGGAAGAGAGGAAGGTAACAAGGAGCAATGAAGACCCCACCCCTAAAACAGAATGTGCTACCGAAGTTTTGGTGACATCCAGTCGGTAGTAACGCACAAACGTATGGGGAGAGGCCCAGCTGGCAGCAGAGCAGATGTCCTGCAGCGACACTCCCCTGAACAAGGCCCAAGAGGCGGCTAAGCCCCTCGTGGAATGAGCTCTGATGTTCCCTGGGGGCTGCACACCCATCGATTCATATGCCAAAGCAATAGCTTCCACAAGCCAATGCGAAATCCTTGATTTATCAGATTGGGGGGCACCACCTGAATCGCTCCCTTTAATAGAAGGGAAGAGATTTCCTCATTTAGAATGTGAGCGGCGCTCTCCTCCGTGTGAGAGGAAAGAACGCCGTTGAAATGCGGGGGTTTTATTACAAACTGCAGTCTGTAGCCCTGCATTACAGTTCGCATCACCCACTCGGGAGCCGAAACAGTCTGCCAGGCCGACTCGTAACTCGCGAGTGTCCCCACCAGAGCCGGAGAAGCGCTGGCATTCTCGCGTGCGCCCAGTTGACTCATTTGTGATGCAATGGTGCCCTCTAGTGGACAGACCAGGGGCGACATGCAGGGGTTCAGAAATATGTTCTCTCTCTGCAGAGAGATGTACTCTCCCTGAAACAAATTCATATGATTTGTTTGTTTTATTGTGTTCTTTGTGTTTTTTGTGTTGGGGAACACAGGGGCCGAAGCCTTTATTAACTGGGTGAGGGGAACAAAGTATGTGCCGTGTGGTGACACTGCTTGTGAACTTTTCCTCACAACCGACCCCCTGTGGGGGGAGAACACACAACGTCCACTGAACGCATGGGCCGGGCAGCCACGAGAATGGGGCGGTCGCCCTCTCCATGAGAAAGCCTCCATCTTTTGGACAGGGGCTCGGGGGCAAAAAGAGATCCGAAGAGCTTGCGACTCGAGAATGTAGACTCGCCGGCCGCTTGCGTTTCGAGTTGGAGGGGGTTGAGTTAGAGGGCTTTCCGGCCGCGGCGGGAGTATGTTTAACCCAGGGCTTTGCAGAGGGTGGGTTACTCTGCCGCATGGGGCCACTCAATGTTGAGGCGAGCGGCCGCTCGTTCACACACGTCCAGGAGGATAGACTGGGGTAAAGCAGCAGGGGCGTTAACCAGGGGAACGCTAGAGGGCGGGGTGGCCTCCTCGTCCTCCGAGACCCCGAGAAGGCCCGCATCGTCATCGTCGCTGGAACCAGCTGGTTCGACGGCAAACGGGAGGTTACCCGCGAAGATGTCCTCTTCTGGAAAAACAGGATTGGGCTGGTCAGCCCAGTTGAGAGACGTTGCGCCCCGGGAGGCCCCCAGTAGCGCGTCGTCATCACCGTGTCCCCCATCCGAGTCCAAAAGGCCGAGCTCGACGCACTGGGTCGCGGCAACTTTGAGACGGCGCCGAAGGTGGGCAGCCGTGGAAAAGGGGAGCAGATGAAAATAATCACAGAGCGTGGGCGGCTCAGGATGCAAAAACAGCTTTTTTCTGGGCTGAATAAAAGACTGTCACGTCTGGCGGAGGCTGATCTTGACGATATGTCCTCCTGAAGACACGAAAAGTGAGCAGTGATAAATCCAACCCGAGCTGTGAAGTGCAGAGATCGCGAGAAGCGAATGACAACTGGAGAATAGCGTCACGTGCAGAATGACAACTGGAGAATAGCGTCGCATGCAGGCCTTATATGCTCTCAGGTAAGGGGGCGGGGCCTTACCTGGCATTGGCTGCGCGCTTCTGTCTGTCTAGCCAGACTTGGTGCAATTGGATGCTTCTGCAGAGGTCAGGTACAGATGACCTTCCCATAGGTGGATCTCTCCACTCAATGTTTCAGAGAACCGGGGTTACGACAGTAACCTGTTGTTTCACAATGTGTCTCAAACTTAAATACAAATTTTACATATTTGTCTGCTTCAAAATCAAGTGTTTTAAAACCTACTACTCATTCCTAAACTGTGTTAATTACTTTCAAAGACTGAGAGCCACTTATTTCTGCAGGCTGTGTAATGAAGTCAACAGATCTTCTCACCTGTGGTTCGTCTTTGAATAGCGTGAGTTATGCTCAAGCATCCGAACAAACATGATAAAACAGCAATCAACGAGAAAATCTCTAAACTGTTTGAACAAACAGGGAAAACATGCCATATTAATAAAGCACTGAATTGAAAAGATCTCCAGTAACCGTTTTGCGAAATTGCTTAATTTATTTAACCTATACACTTTGCTGTTTACCAGTGACGTAACGTTATCAAGGAGCGCAAAAATTGGCTGAAAACTAA
>NW_015538003.1:0-1992 GCF_001515605.1 Sinocyclocheilus anshuiensis
TTTCGTGGTTTGAAAGCACATGATCCTTGCCCTTGCACATGACTCACAAGTTGTGCGTGTCCCCAGGTGTCAGATATCTCTGACATGAAGGCACGCACTTCTTGTTTTGCCTGGGAGGATTCTTTGATGATCACTTAGATGAAATAGCAATTGATTTACAGCTGAGATACAGGTTTTCACAAAAACAAAATAAATTATAAAATGATATACCTCACAATTGAGCCTTTAAAAATTTTAAAGAAAATGGATAAGTCTGGGATGAAGTATAAATTATCTTAAAATAGGGCTATGTGGATGGATTTTCACATTGGTCTGAACAAAAACTGCAGACAGGATTATTGAAAATGCACATTCATTCTCTGCCAGTAGGAGGTGCTTTTGGAATGTCAGAAATATAGCGGATATAAAACATCTATGAACACAATGAGTTGTGTTTTTCAGTGAAGCTGTTTTTTAACAAAAAGTGCTGATGAGGGCATCTAGGAGGAACATGGGCATTTCATAAATCATAGGATTTAACTCTGAGGGTAAAGTTCACCAGGAGTATAACTGTATAAAAATTCCAGGTAAATGTATGTGAAATACCGTTTAAAAGACCCTCAAATATGAAATAATATGGTTTATATTACGATACTCGTTTCGATCAAAAACATGTTACAAAAACGAACGGTTAGTGTTTAAACTCCTGCTGTCATCTACTACCACCTAGTGGACATTAGAGTAATTGCATACAAGTTACAAAACTGCCATAAGTATGCATCACTGTATGGAATGCTATATCTGCCATAATTAGAAATAAAGAAAGAAAGAAAGAAATGTACAAAGAAATGTAAAAAACTAATATAAAGAAATAAATATATGAATAAATAAATACACAAAGAAAAGTAAAAAATAAAAAAATATTTATAATTTTATTTCCTTATGTTTTTTTTATTTTTTCAATATTTATTTTCTTTTATTTATACATTTATTTATTTCCACTTTTATTTATTTTTACATTTATGTATTTATTTATTTAATTATTTCCACATTTATTTATTTCTACATTTATTTATTTTCACATTTATTTATTTCTACATTTCTTTGTCCTTAGGGTAATGAGGAGGGCGTGTTTTACCTCAGGAATAGCAATCAAGCCAGAGTAGGCGATGGGTAAGCTTTGAGGCCACAGTGAAACCTTGTGGTGCCCAAACGAAGTACAAGAAGTGTAGCCTACATCAGTGGTTCTCAAACTGGGGTACGAACAAAATTCTGAGTTTTGGCATTCATTTAATACCCCAACTTAAAACAACATTAAAACCGAACGTATTTCTGACAAGCAAAATGCCGCTTCTAATGTAAAAACAGGAAAATGGGGGTGCCGTAAATGGTCAGATACATGATATCCAATTAGCTTACCTCATTTTTTGCGGTCAAAACTGACTGCCTCCACACAAGCAGCGTGCATGTGATAGGATGGCCGCTGAATATGCTGCTTTAGCAAATCGCGCTGCTGTTCAGTGTATCTTTAAAGTAGATCTTCACTAGCATGAAGAGCAAATATTGACACGCACTGTACATTGAGATCGATTTAAACTCTCTTCGATACAGACACACTCTGTGCATGTTATTGTTTAATTTTTAAGATACGAGCAAGAATGCAAATTTCCCTGAATATCCAAACGATGGCAAATGTGCCATTAATTTTTACAACGGTTCAACAAAAAAGGTAATATTAAGTGAACATTTTACATTTTAAATGTAGCCTACATTTTGAACAGAATATTGTCATGTTTGTTCTATTTTGCAACGAAATAATAGTTCCAACGAAATCCGTATCATCTGGTGTGCGTCTCCAAGCAACATACAGCAGTGTTTCGTTAATGAATGAATCTGCGGCTTTGAACGATTTGGAGAGTCAGTGATTAATAACCCATTCATAACTACAGCATTTTGCTTCGTTACTGAATGAATGAATGAATGAATGAATGAATGAATGAATGAATGACGCGA
>NW_015538003.1:2307-22106 GCF_001515605.1 Sinocyclocheilus anshuiensis
CCTTTAATAGAAAAGGTGTGACTGCGGTCTAAGTGGAAGAGAGGGGGTACGCAGAAGAATGTTAAATGCCCCAGGGGGTACACCGCTGTAAAACGTCTGAGAACCACTGGCCTACATGACGCACCTGTTGATAGTGTGGGATGAATGATTTAGATGGGCAATATGGCCAAAATCATATATCACGGGTTATTATTTCAATTTCAAGTGGGGGTTGTTTCGGCTGGAAGCGTGTAATCTGTGATCGCGTGCATTTGCTGAAGCTCACAAAAGCGTGCAATCGCTTTCTTATGCGCGCTGTTTTTTAGGTTTCACTTTCAGTGCATGTTTCAAAGATTTGGGATAGAAGGAGGCATCAGTTACAGTTCGTCATATTCGTGATTCATGATTTTTAATGAAAATTCCGTTTTATAGAATAGCTAGGGTATTCGTTTTGTTCGTATATTGCTTATGACGAAAATTCATTAGCCTAGCCTATTTGTTATGAAGTTACAGGCTATGAAATTAGCCTGTAGTCTGATCTATAGGCTAATTTTCTTAACTTTTATTACTGCAGTTAAGTCCAAAAATCTTGATAATCTTTAAAATGAGAGAAATCACTGACATAATTTAGGCTATACTTTCTTTGACTGCAGAAAAAACGAAACCATTTCATTTGCAGTGTTAACTTATGAATTAAATGAAAAACAAGAAATAAATCCCAACAAGAACAACAAGAGTTTTATTCTTGTAATCAAGAAAAAATATTTGACAACATTTCAAAATGAATGCTGAATGATATTTGACAGTGAACACATCTCCACTGCATAGCCGCATACAATCGTTGGTGTCAGTCGCAAATATTAAACATGTTTTAGGCTACAATGCATGGCGTGTGTGTTTCACTAGCTCCGTTCCCATGGACATCTTTTGTTTGATCTAATTCTGGATCACAGATTGCACGCTTCCCAGCCGAAACATCCCCCCACGTGAAATTGAAATAATAACCCGTGATATAAGATTTTGGCTATATTGCCCATCTAAATCATTCATCCCACACTATCAACAGGTGTGACATGTAGGCTACACTTCTTGTACTTCGTTTGGGCACCACAAGGTTTCACTGTGGCCTCAAAGCTTACCCCTCGCCTACTCTGGCTCGATTGCTATTCCTGAGGTAAAACACCTCCTCATTACCTTAAGGACAAAGAAATGTAGAAATAAAGAAATGTGGAAATAAAGAAATATATATGTAAAAAAAAAAAACTTAAATGTGAACATAAATAAAAGTGGGTATAAATAAATGTATAAATAAATAAAAGAAAAAAAAATAAATGTGGAAAAAAAATACATAAATAAGGAAATAAAATGATAAATAATTATTTCTTTTTGGTTTTTTACTTTTCTTTGTATATTTATTTATATATTTATTTATTTATATTTGCTTTTTTACATTTCTTTGTACATTTCTTTATTTATTTATAATTATGGCAGGGTGGCATTCCATATCACTGTGCAGTTATTATATAGTGTAAATGACAGGGATAAGTGTATACATTTGTTTGTGAAGTTGTGCGACACTTTAAGGTATGTTTAAAATGTGGAATCATGGAATTAGATAACAACATATCGAACCAAAGTTGCATTTATAATTTATTGTATTATTAACATATCACAACACACTTTAATGCTGGAGGTAGCTAATTAGCTACCTGTTACCTTACCTAAATGTACTCATTTTTTATGCTGATACTGTATGACAGTCACCTTGGACTTATTGACACTTTATCTTGTTTATTTGTAAGTAAGTATGTCAAACAAGGTTCTGAATCTCCTTCAGTGATTTTATGTCATGATCCTCATGAACGTTTGAAAATCAAACTAGTTTTTCTTCTTGATGAACTTGCACACACATTTTCAAATATATATTTACTTATTTTAAAGAAATGTTTTGGTCAATAAAAATAGAAATGCAGATTTCTATATGAAGAATTCTATTAAAGTTTTGATCATTTCTCTTGAGTTTCCTGTTGTGTGAGGCTGTTTGCTTGTGTCACAGATAGGCTAGTGTTTTATACGTAAAAAAAATGTTGAAACCAGTTGGGACAGTTTTCCATTCCACATTTCAAAGCATCTTATGTCTTCATTCCATGGATAAGTGAGCTGCATACATTCAGCATTCTCATGATTGTAAACTAAAAGCGTACAATCCCAACCTAACGGGAAGTTTTAGTACTTAATGCCATTATATTTCACTTTTCAATTACTCTTTGCTCTCAGTTCTTAATTCATCATTTCAGTGTTTAAGTGCAATTTAGTCAAGTAGTTCATTACCTCTTTTGTGACATAATAGTAATGTTTAATATTAATTATCATCAGTCAGTCATAGCATACATGTGAATTTGCTATCAAATTTACAACTCAGTATTTAGATGATTAAAGTCTTTCTGCTTGTTTCTATACCTTTTACTGGGTACATAAAGAGCATTAATGAAGCACAGAATCAGAAAGAGCTTTATTGCCAAGTATGTTTACACATAGGCTACAAGAAATTTGTCTTAGTAACAGAAGCTTCCACAGTACAGACTGTATTTTTTATTATCGGTCTTGACAAGGTTTTTTTTTGTTTTCTTGACATATTATCTGACAAGACAGATAATAAAAAATACACAATATATGAAATAGTTATTGTTAGTAAATAATATATAGAAGTTATTGTTATGGGTGATTTTAATTTAAATTGGGAAGACAAATCCGTGAGGAAGACACTTAAGCAAATCACTGATGGTTTTAATCTGGTTCAAATGATCAAAGGTCCAACACGAATAACAAATAGTACTAGTACCCAAATTGACCTAATATTTAGTAATAGACTGGAAAGCATTACACAGTCTTATAATATGATAACATGGTTGACAGATCATAATATGGTGCTTATATCTAGAAAATTAACTAACAAGCGATTCGATATACACACCAGTAATAAGGAATTCTTTGGTATTCCAAAAAATAAGCAAGATGATTTTAATGTAGCTATAAAAAATATGAACTGGGAAGATTTATTACATACTACAGATTCAGAAATAGATAGTCAAACCTTTACAGAAAAGTTACAATCTACAATTAGTGATTTTTCAGTCAAGAGGAAATATAAACAGTCC
This sequence comes from Sinocyclocheilus anshuiensis, assembly GCF_001515605.1. NCBI lineage: Eukaryota > Metazoa > Chordata > Actinopteri > Cypriniformes > Cyprinidae > Sinocyclocheilus > Sinocyclocheilus anshuiensis. Next base: position 5,445 of record NW_015538003.1, read on the forward strand.
CTCCCCAGGGTGAATGCTAATATTAAAAAATCAATGAAGAAACGGGTGATAATGCTTTAAAATTAGCACCAAGATCAAAGATGGCTCATGATACATTTGTAATGTTAAGAAATAAGGTACAGTAGTAAGAGTATTAAGGAAAGCAAAGGCAAATCTTTTATCACAATTATTGAAAATGCTCATGGTAACTCAAAAACTATATGGAGACAGATTTAAAAATGAAGCGGACAAAATAATATCAAAACAAGGCCAATTGAATTGAAGATTAATTATACAATTTTACAGAGCCCAACTGATGTGGCACAGGCCCTTAATCTCTATTTTATTGAATCAGTGGATAAAATTGCGCAAAGTTTCACACTACAACAACCTTATTTACGAACAAATAGTGAGACAGCTTTAGTATTAAGACCAGTAACTAAGTTAGATGTTGAAAAAGTAGTCATGTCTCTTAAGTCCTCAAGGGCACACACTAAAGACACACTTTTATTGAAACAAATTAGTTCCTCAATAGTTAACTCTCTAACACATATCATTAATATTTCATTAGATCAAGGGAGATTCCCTACCTCTCGGAAGCTGACGGTTGTGGCCCCTATATTTAAGGAAGGCGACCCCCGTTTAACCAGCAATTATAGGCCAATTAGTGTCCTACCCACAATATCAAAAGTTTTTGAAAAACTGGTCACTAAACAAATGATTGACCATTTTAATAATAGTCCTTTCCAATTACATCCGATGCAGTTCGGCTTTAGGATAAATCATTCAACAGAAACGGCTACATGTTATTTTATTGAAAAGTTATAGGCATTAATGGATAAAGGTGGAGTGGTAGGGGCTGTATTTCTTGTTTTACAAAAAGCGTTTGATATTGTAAATCATAATATTATTTTACATAAATTATTCAATTTAAATTTTTCGACAAAATCTGTAAATTTAATTGAATCTTATCTCTCTTCCCGTTCTCAAGTAGTAAAAATTGATAATTATAAATCCAATTCACTATGCCTTTCAACTGGTGTTCCACAAGGGTCCATATTGGGGACAATTCTCTTTAGCATGTATATTAATGATTTACCCATGGTGTGTCAACAATCTGGCTCAATCAGTGTTATCTGAAATTAAACGTGTCAAAAGCAGCTTGTATGTTCTTTTCTAAAAGACATAGTGTTGATATAAAACAGGATATTTTCATTTTGGGAGAGAGATTACAGGTTGTGGTTCATTTGGACTTATGTCTTGGTTTTAAAACACATATAAAAAAGGTAAGTAAAAGGTAAAATTTAATTTAGTTAATTTTCGGTTTATTAGAAATTATCAAATGAGGCTGCAAAGGTATATTTTCATTATATGATTCTTTCTCATATTACTTATTTTCTGACAAGTTGGTCTAATACACATTCTATAGTTCTAAAACCATTGGAATTATTGTACAAACAAGCACTTAAAATTTGGGAAAACGTCAAGTTTAAAAATGTTTGTTTAGTTTATAAGATTATGCATGGTTTAGCGCCTCCTCCTCTGGTTGATTATATTACATTTAAATCTATTGAAAACAAAGTAACTAGAGGTGCAGCTAAAGCTGATTGCATAATTCCACATAGAAAAACCTCGTTTGGTCAAGCTGTTTTTTCATTCAGAGCATCACATCAGTGGAATTCAATACCACAATCAATTAAAGAATGTACATCATTTAACTAATTTAAGCATCATTTTAAGAAATGGCTTCTTCATAACCAACAATGTGAACATTAATGTTGTTTATTTATCTTGACAAGTTGATTTTTATATAATTTTTTGGTAACACTTTACTTGAAGGGGTGTGCATAAGACTGACATGACACCTTCATAATCATGACATGACACATGTCATGAATATGAAGGAGGTTTTATGCATGTTTATGACAACTGTCATTAAGTGTCATTCGCTCAGTTATGTCATTTTTAATGCAAATATTACATTATTTGACCTAACCCTAACCTAACCCTACCCCTACCCTTACCCCTAACCATAGCCCATAACAAAGACATCTCAAACAATGTCATCTTTGCATTAAAAATTACATAACTGAGCGAATGACACTTAATAACAGTTGTCATAAACATGCATAAAAAACCTTCATATTCATGACATGTGTCATGTCATGATTATGTAGGTGTCATGTCATGATTATGAAGGTGTCATGTCAGTCTTATGCACACCCCTTCAAGTAAAGTGTAACCAATTTTTTTTTATTACTTAAAGGGTTAGTTCACCCAACTATCAACTATCCCTTTAATTCTTTATTTTTTTTTATTGTAATTTTGTATAATTTTTTAACTGTATTTTGGAGAATTATTTATAATTTTTGGTTGAATTTCATTGTTATTGTTTTTCTATTTTGTTTCTTTTCTTCCTCTAGTTTTTTGGCCTAGTAACATCCGGCAAAGGGACTACCAATGAAAACTAGCCTTCGGGCTAATTTACATTCATGAATGTTGATTAATGTACACTGTCCCTTTTTTGTGAAACAAATAAATAAATAAATAAAATAGTCTAAATACAGATATGCAAATGCAAGGAAGATGTAACAGATGTATTGTACTCAATGCTAAACCATGAAAAAATCTTCTCATGATAAACCTTCTCTCTCTTTGTTTTAACAAATTCCCTTAAAATTCCCAGATGACAACCCAAGATTTCAGAAATATTTTTTAATATCAGATCTTTGACAGTTTTGCAATGTGCAGGACTTTGGAGAGTCCCAACAAAATGAAACTAGCTACAGCACTTGCATACACTGGACATTCAGCTGTTCAGCTGTTTTAGTTGCACAGAGAAAAATGAATTTTCTCATTTCTAGATCTCTAATTAAGTCAAAAGGATCCTCAAATGATGAAACAATTGTTTTGAAACAAAATACATTTAAACAGATGAGGACAGACTCTTTTCTTTGGCTTGTTGTAAATGAAAAAAAAAACTGAAGTTGCTTGTTCATTTTGTTTTTGGATAAATATAATAATTTGTGTTCAAACTAATTAATCAGTGTTGTTATTCATAAACCCACAGGTAAATAATTAAATAGAAAACAGCTATGATCTCACTGCTGAAGAAAATATCTTGACTGTAACCAGCAGAAAATGGTGCAAAACCCATCTAAAAACTGAAACAGCATCTACGACCACACTCTAAAAAATGCTGGGTAAAATAGGGACAAACCCAGCAATTGGGTTGTTTTGACCCAGCGGTTGGGTTAAATGTATAACCCAACCTTCTGGATAGTAACCCAACCGCTGGGACAAAACAACCCAATTGCTGGGTTTGTCCCTATTTTACCCAGCACTGGGTTGTATTTAACCCAGCATTTTTTAGAGTGCAGCAAGCCATGTTCTTTTTTTTAGCAAGGCTAGTGAAATTATCAGATTTGTGCTGTCTTTATATAAACAATAACATTCCTAAAATCACCTAGCACATGCAATGTCTTTTATTTGGGAAATTTCTGACTGAGCCTGTATTCTTAGCTTGAAGGTGAAAATAAAATTTCCCAGGGTCACACCCCCTGTCAGTAAGATATAAGGCAAAAATTTGTGAGGGGGAAAGCATTCTAGATCATGGAGTCATTACACATTTTCCTAATGCTCTTCGTCGTTATCTGGAAGTCTAATGCGCTCATCCGACCCAGTAATGGCCTTCGTGAATGTCGCATGAACTCAAGTTTAACAGCACTAGAGGTGCTCCCAGGTGGAGGCTGGGATAACCTGCGCAACATAGATGTGGGACGGGTGATGAACTTTAGCTATTCCCAATGTCAGACCACAGAAGATGGCATTTATCTCATTCCAGATGAAGTCTTTGTCATTCCACAGAAAACAAGCGGAGTGGAAACTCACTCTGAGACCATCATGTCATGGCTGGAACAGAAAAGCTCCACATCAAGATCCATCAATGCAGACATTTCTTTCCCTCCAGTGCTAAACGGAAAATTCTCTGAAGAAAATACACGCATGAAAACACACCAAGTGAGGACGAATTCCGCAACAACACGAGTTCAGGTGAGTCTGAAAAGTGGAAAAGTTTTCAATGGCAGAAAAAAAGTAAGAGCGTATTTTTAAATTGTTCACTTTTATTGTTTTAATACGAAGCGATTATTAACTTCTTAAGGAGGGAGAAATATAATATGATACGTTTTAGGAAAAGTTGTTAAGAATTTGTCAAATAGAGCGCAATCTCAGAGCGTACGCAATATGCGTACGCAAGAGAAGTTTAACCGCTTGCGCCACGCTCACTTTCGGTTTCACTTACGTAGAAGTCTGGTTATTTTTATGTTCTCTTCATCTTCTAAGAATGTGTCTGTTCAAAGATATGTTTTGTTTTTTGAATCGACTACTATTAATACGAACACATAAAATATGACATAGCCTCTATATTCACATTGATATTTATATCTTAGGCTATTTCACTGAACTTATAAACTTAATTTAATTAAATATACCTGCTATCGTTCCATAGTTTCTCTGAATTAACGAGAAAACAATTATACCTGGCTGCTCCTACAAGTTATTTTTTTTCAGTAGAAATTAAAAAGCAGATCTCGAAATTACCAGGAAAGGATTTAATTTTCTATTTAGATGTAATTGTTTTATCTTTCTTCTTTTTCTTCTCAGGTGCGCAATCATCTGTACACCGTGAATGCATATCCTGACTTTACTCTGGACTCTCGCTTTGCTCAGCAGATTGGAGAAATCGCAGACGCTGTTGAGAACAATCAAACACGCCTAGCAACTTATCTATCAGAGAAACTCATACTTGATTATGGTACCCATGTCATCACAAGCGTCGATGCCGGGGCCATTCTGGTCCAAGAGGACTATATAAAAAGGTCTTACGTCTCTAGCAGTGAGTCAGACAAGTTTTCTGTCTCTGCATCAGCAGGCATTAACTTTTTTAACAAGGTTAACTTTAACTTTGGTAGCAAGGAATCCCAGGAAACTTCAGAAACCATCACTTACCAGCAAAACATTACATATTCTTTAGTTCAGAGCCACGGTGGGGCTTTATTCTACCAAGGAATCACTCTGCAGAAGTGGCAAGAGAGCACTCAAAATAATCTAGTGGCTATAGACCGGTCTGGTGTGCCACTGCACTATTTCCTCAATCCATCTATGTTTCCTGATCTTCCAGTTCCAACTTTACATAAGCTTGCCCTTTCAGTCCAACAGGCAGCAGCGCGTTACTACAACATAAACACCATTCCAGGATGTGTAGATCCAAATTCCCCAAATTTTTACTTTCAGGCTAATGTTAACGACTCGTCCTGCAAGGGTCCAGTCACCAATTTGACCTTTGGTGGTGTTTACCAAATATGCACTCCTTCGGCGCAAGATGGAAAAGTCATCTGTGATGAGCTTGCGCAAAAAAATCCAGATACTGGTGGCTATACGTGCCGTCAACCATACAGTGCCTCATTGTTACACTCAGAGACAGTAGAGCAGGGTTACAATCAATATGAGTGCCATAGGGAATGTCATTCATGCTGGTTAATTTTTGATTGTTGTGACAATGTATGTGGAAATGCTTATTATGTCCGTCGTGCAAAAATCAACACTTACTGGTGTTCCACAAGTCAGACAGTACCTCAATACTCTGGATACCTTTTTGGAGGTCTATTCGGACCATCTTTACAAAACCCACAGACCAAATCTCATGACTGTCCTCCAAATTACTTTGCACAAACATTTTTGACTAATGGTATGAGGATTTGTCTGAGCAATGATTACGAGGCAGGAACAGTATCTTCTGTGCCATTTGGGGGTTTCTTTAGCTGTCGATCTGGCAACCCTCTTGCAGGGGACCAATACCGTTGTCCACCTCAGTACAGCCAACACCTTGCTGCCATTAGCGATGGCTGTCAGGTATTGTACTGTGTCCAATCAGGTGAGTTTACTGGTGGCCAGTTAAAACCTATTCGCCTCCCACCATTCACAAGACCACCTCTGGTCAACATGATGGCAACAAACACTGTAGCTGTGATGACAGAAGGTGATCGGGCCTGGCTGAGGGTTGGAGAAACCAAAAAATGGAGACTAGCAAAGGCTGGCGAAGTTACTCAAATAGTCGGAAGGTTTCAGGCATCATCTACCCGGATGTCAGGAGGTGAAAAGGCTGGTGTGGCCTGTGGTGTAATGACTTTTATCGCAGTTGTTGTGGCAGGAATTGTCATTTTGGTGAAACGCAGAAGGAGATTTTCAAACTTCAGATCAAGCAGGGGGTATGAAGAGATTCACTATGAAGGCCAAAGTGGTGTAGAAAGTCAGAGAGAGCAACAGAATACAAACGATAATCCCACTCAACCTCTGTTGGCTTAGTTATGTCGAGTACATTAAGATTTGTTAAGCATTGTAAAAGTTAAATCTTGATCAGCTTTGTAATCAGTTTTTTAGTATTTGGTGATAGGGAATATATTTATGTGGTGCTTGGTATAAGGGCTGCTATTTACAACCGCTTCATAGCTTGTGTGAATGATGAACAGTATTTTGTATTTTTATGTCTACATTATTCCAAAAGAATTACTGATCCTGTGTTTTAATGAGACTATAGGCCTATCTGTAATTATATGTGTACAGTGTGTGTTCAGCATTCTGTACATGACTGTTTTTGTACTTTGTTGTTTTCATTTTTTAAACTGTTTTTGGGAGCTGTCTTTTATTTTTTTATTCTTTAACAAAAAATCCCTATTTCTGTCTTAAGTGGTCATTACTGGTGTTTATGCCATTCTGTTAATGCACAAAGATGACATTGTTTTCAAGTGTGAATTATGAAAACAAATTATAGAATTTTACCATTCAAAACAAACTGGTGAAAAAACTATCTGTAGTGTCTAAAGTCTCTTCTGAATCATGTGGCTTTTGATGGTAAATAGTGATAACAAATACACACACACAAAGTATTTCCTTCATTCCGCTCATAGTAAAAACATTCGTCTCAGATAATTAAGCCACTGGGTGTATAATGGAAAATTGTTTGTGAATGTGTGCTGGGTAGGCCTACTGTATGTATGAGTTATGTTGGAAACACATAACCTAAGATATATAACCTAAATAATCCGTTTTTCAGGACATTATTTATACATATTAAACAGCTATTTCCATAAAGTTAGAACAATAAAGAGAGACAAACTATACTGTATATATAAGTATTTCACAGTAAAAGAGAGCATGAACCAGCATGTTTGGATTGTGTATGTCTAAGAAGTACAAAAAAAAATGCGTTGTCATCCCACCTGGATGATGATTTAAATGTCTCTAGAGGCCAGAAAACATTCCAAATTCCAGTAAGGCAGGAGATGAAAGTATGTTTTGGGTCCTCATTACCCATCATACCGTTGAACATTATTTCACAGACGAAATGCAACACCACCATACTCCAGCAGATGGCAGTGTCTCCTAATATTACAGCACGGATGAACAACGGCATTTTTACCTCAGGAAATAGACTGCGTTGAACATTTATTTGAATTTCCACCATAATGTGCACCACCGAAATGCCGGTAATATACTAATACAGCTACTGTATATGTGTCATATGTTTGTGTCATTGTATGACTGAACGTAGCTTACATGTCTCATATTAAGAAATACATAGTCAATCTGTCCAACTATTGCTAGTAAAATTAATAAAACTTTTTACCAAGAAGTTTAAGGGAAACCATTACTTACTGGAGGAAATGCTGCTCTTTTTGTTCTGCCACATCAATGTCACTAAATTCCTCAGTAAATTAAATTAATGGTTTAATCTACCAACACTAACATGGCAAAGACCTAAGACATTTTAGCACAGGCCACTCTTGTGTAAACATCTCTTGTTTACTCACTGGTCATAAACATTAAATTGGCAGCACATTCTGAAACAGCAAACTTATTTATGGTCAATGTTTTTAGATTGTTTGGTGTGCCATGTTTTTGGTTGCCAAATGCAGTAGCTTACCATTTTAGCCATAAACCAACACATACACATCTCTTCTGCACTGAATGGAGTTTTCAACACACATCTAGTGAGTATTTAGCACAGAAACAGCCAGAGGCTGCTGGTAGTACATGTTATTGAAGAAGACACTTAACTACCCAAGCACACAAAGGTTGCCAATATACCAAAATTAATCTGAAGCTATGAATTTTGTTAGCTTGCACAGACATTATTAGACTCATTATATTATTGATCAGTCACTTTTATTGAATCAGCCCACCACCCGCACCATGACATCTTCAGATATCAAAGATGGTAATGAAATCAACAGTCAGAGAACAGGAGCCAGCCTGCTGAGTGGAAAAATACGAGTGTGTTTGGAAAAATTAGGGCGTTTGCATCCAGCCATTTCAAATTATGATAGTTGACATAATGCCCAGTAGAATCATACACTTTTTAAGACACATGAGCCTTCTGGAATATTCTGGAAGGAATTAGTGACAATATGATGTTCACAATAACACAAAAACACCTTTTGTCTCACACACACTTTGAACAGTTGTTCTTGTACAGTTGCTCTTATTCATAAAAAAAAAATCATATACTTAATCACCAGTGTCAAAAGTCACATGTTCTCCTTTTAAGAAAATTCAACGTGTTTTAGATAGAGTTTTAGAGTATTAGATCCAATAAAACTGAATTATGCGAAAACAAGACAGATTTGAACAACCTCCCCACAAAAGTATGTAACCACTGCTCTTAATTAATGGCTCTAATATATATTAGATACATGAATTACATTTAAAAGTGAATTTGTGATGCTACATATATATATATATATATATATATCAACTTATAATTTCCTTCCTGACAATATACAGTAGAAATGTAGACAGGCTGTGTAGGATTCTTTTATTCAGTACTCTGCGCATAAACCATATCTGTTTTTATATTACAAAAGAAAAAATAATAATAAAAGAAAACATTAAAATAAAGATTCATCTGTCTTGTTCATCCACTAGCAAACCCAAATCTAACTCCCATATGTCTATGTTCCTCCATCCGGTCCTTTTTTCTTCATCCTTCAAACACTTTGACGTGTCCACCGCGGACAGTTTGGTCCCTGGAAGGCATGATGAAATAAATAAGTGAAAACAAAAGGCGCTTGTGTGTCTTTGTGTAAAATCAACTAGCCAGCCAATGGTGTTCAAGCATCCCAGCCAGCTGTCATGCTATTGGCCGAAGTGTCGCCAAGGAGGAGGGGACTGCTGGACATTGAGGAGTGAGTTGTCTGAGTCAAGTGTGTTTTGTCATTCAGTTGTGTAGTTTGAGAACACGTTGAGGACTCAGAGTTCGTCTCGCGAGGCTCGGGACGCAGGCGGTGGTGTGTCCCCGGTGACACTGTTCTGAGCAACGGAGCGAATTTGTTCCTGCTGAGCAGTTTTTTTAGCATATTGTCTGTCCCAGTCTGTGCTGATGGCCTCGTCATCCCAAATAGTGGAGGTCTCTGTGTCGCTGAAGTAACCCGGCTCACCTGTATAGTGTGTTGGGTACAACAGCAGCGGCTCAACAGAGAAAGCACACAGATCTCTGGGATCAAAGTGAGACATGTATGCCGTACTGAGAGAGAAACATGAGGAGAGGGGAGAAGAAAAGCAAGGGCATGAGAAAAATTACACAATTGATGTATAATTAATTTTTTGATATAATTTATTACTGTGATGGCAAAGCTAATTTTCAACAGCCATTGCCTTAATACATTGTTGCTGAATAAAAGTATTAATTTCTTTACAAAAAATTTTTTTTTTTTAAATCTTACTGACCCTAAACGTTCTTCATCTTAATATTTGCATACTAATGTTTTACATTAATGTATATTTAGTACAATTAAATTATTCTATAATGGGTAAAGCTATCTGAACAACATGAAAACATTGCATTATTTACTATACTTTACAATAATACAACACTAAATTCACACACTTGGGTTACACAATGACTCTTTCTCTCTCTCACACACACACACACACACACACACACCACAAACACACAGAAAGTGGAGTATATTTATTCCACAGTAATCCATCTGTCTTATACCAATGGCCCTTCCCCCAAAACTCAGAGAACCATCAATGGGAATTTTGTCCCTTGAATGCTGGGACCCAAAATTACACAAAGTAGGGAGAGAGACCCAGAGAATGCAAGAACAGAGGAGAAGGACCGCAGGGTAATGAGGGTGTTAGGCGTGAGAAAGGCCAGTAAAGGCGACACATGCTGGGGGCACAGCTAGTGCTGAGTACGCCTCCCAATAGAGGAAACTGGGTAGAAAGGCAGCCATTGTGTGACCCAGTAGGGACACCATACTTTTTCCCCCACTCTGAACAATCTAGCACTGTGTCTGTCCCACTCAGCAGTACTGCCTCAGTGTGTACCTGTGTGTAAAAGCTTCTGAAAAATCTATCCATCAATCTATCTATCGATTGATCCATCCATCTATCCATTTATCTATATATCCATCAATCTATCCACGTATCCATCCATTTATCTATCTGTCAATTGATCCATCCATCCATCCATTGATCTATCATCCATCTGTGCATCCATCCATTGATCTATCCACCATCCATTCATTCATGTATCTATCTATGTATCCATCCATCCATCCATTCATTCATGTATCTATCTATGCATCCATCCATCCATCCATTCATTCGTGTATCTATCTATGCATCATCCATCCATCCATCCATTCATTCATCTATCTATCTATGCATCCATCCATCCATCCATCCATGTATCTATCTATGCATCCATCCATCCATCCATGTATCTGTCTATGCATCCATCCATCCATTCATTCATGTATCTATCTATGCATCCATTCATCCATCCATTCATTCATTCATGTATCTATCTATTTATGCATCCATCCATCCATCCATTCATTCATGTATCTGTCTATGCATCCATCCATTCATCTATCTATCTATGCATCCATCCATCCATCCATCCATCCATGTATCTATCTATGCATCCATCCATCCATTCATGTATTTATCTATGCATCCATCCATCCATCCATGTATCTATCTATGCATCCATCCATCCATCTATCCATTCATGTATCTATCTATGCATCCATCCATCCATTCATGTATCTATCTATGCATCCATCCATCCATTCATGCATTTATCTATGCATCCATCCATCCATCCATTCATTCATTCATCCATCCATCCATTCATTCATTCATGTATCTATCTATGCATCCATCCATCCATCGACCTATCCATCAATCTATCCTTGCATCCATCCATTGATCTATCTGTCCATTGATCTATCTGTCCATCAATCTATCTATCCACACACCCATCCATGCGTCACACTTACTTTGGGTGTTTGTTGAACATGACTGGCAGGAACTCATCCACAGGGAGCATCTTGCCAAATGGCTGAGCAGCGAGGAGTTTCTTGGCCCCCTGCTGTGAAAGGGCATAACCTAGAGTCCAATATGAGTAATCAGCCTCCACAAGATTATTAATACCCTCTACGGACACCTCCGGCTGAGCTACTTGCATTCGTTTACGGCCCACATATCTATGGAGAGCGAAGAAGAAAGAGAGAGATGTAGAAAGAGAAAGATCAATATGCTTTTGTGAATGATGAAAACGTCTCATGTGTTTGTTTTCAGCTGGTGTTGTTCTTACATGAGGTCCCAGTTTAGCTGAGCTTTTTCAATATCCTCCATGATGGTCTGTAACCTCCTTTTAAATTGAGGCTCAAACCTCACATCATCCTCCAACACCAGCACATGCTGCAGACCCCTCTCCACCACCTATCACACACAAACACACAAAGTAAACGGAAAACGATTTGTCTGTTGAAAAATCTTGTTTCAGAAAATGGAAAAATTTACTTGAATGTTGCTCATCTGATTAACTGGACAATTATACTACGTTTGTCTTATATAAAACATTAACAGTGAAAATCTTAACAGAGGCCAAAAATAAAGACACAAGGTGTATCCCCTGTGTGTGTACATATATACAGAACTTTTTGCCAGTATGGTCCACTTATTTTGTTTTAAAGCATTAGAGGCACAAATTCAATGATTGTGCTGTGATAATTATTAGATGTGTTAAAGAAATATAATTTAATATAAAGAAAAAAATGTTTATCTAACATCAAATAAACCAAAAATATCTAAAAGTTTTTAGACAAATACTAGTATAGACCGCATTTGACAATCTCAATCATTAATTTCTTACACGTTATTAGAAGAAAAAAGAAAAAGTATTTTTCTTTCATTTCATGGGAAGTATAGGTTTCCTATTTAATGTTTTATTAATCACATTTACTTATTTATTATGTTTATTTTATTTATATATATATATATATATACAGTGGGTACGGAAAGTATTCAGACCCCCTTAAATTTATACTACGTTTGTCTTATATAAAACATTAACAGTGAAAATCTTAACAGAGGCCAAAAATAAAGACACAAGGTGTATCCCCTGTGTGTGTACATATATACAGAACTTTTTGCCAGTATGGTCCACTTATTTTGTTTTAAAGCATTAGAGGCACAAATTCAATGATTGTGCTGTGATAATTATTAGATGTGTTAAAGAAATATAATTTAATATAAAGAAAAAAATGTTTATCTAACATCAAATAAACCAAAAATATCTAAAAGTTTTTAGACAAATACTAGTATAGACCGCATTTGACAATCTCAATCATTAATTTCTTACACGTTATTAGAAGAAAAAAGAAAAAGTATTTTTCTTTCATTTCATGGGAAGTATAGGTTTCCTATTTAATGTTTTATTAATCACATTTACTTATTTATTATGTTTATTTTATTTATATATATATATATATATATATATATTTAAAATATTTATTTGATGTGTTACACTAAAAAAAAGAGAGTTTTAAATTGTATGAAGACACGTCCCAAATTTTTTCAAAAACTGAAAACTTCATACAAAATTAAAAAGAAAATAAAGTAATTCATATAATATTTAACTTGACCTCTGTTGGTTGACAATCAGCATTTTCTGAAGGACATTTCCTTTCATTAATTATATATTGAAAAATGAAAAACCTTGGGCCCTATTCCATATTCTATTTATAGTGAGTGTCACATGTTTGTTTACATGTGAGTATGTCTGTACCTGCTTCCAGGTGAAGTGGTGGCTGAGGAAACAGCCGATCTCTCCACGCGTCAGCACCCTATCAGAGTATGGATCTTTATATCCCGGCATCATTTCTATACCTAGAGCTTGAAGTTGAGATGTATTCAGAGCCCTGACAGGGAATAAAAAAGGTCAAATCAACAGTTACCCAAACATCACAAATACGATTCCACAGAATGTCCCCTTGATGACCTACTTGCCATCTACAGCATCAACCAGCGTGGCCTCAAGTCCCAGCACCGCCATTGTGTTCAACATCCGTTCCCTCCGGTCCAACCTCCGCTTCAGATTAATCAGAAAGATCTGAGCAGAAAAGAGAACGAGAGAGTCTGAGGACGGACGCAGGGCAAAATAAGAAAATGTCACTTCAAAGAAGCTTAAATCAGCTGAGGTTTCTCTGCAGAATATCTATCATGAGTATCCAGTCAAGCAAGACATTCCAGAGATTCTGCTCTCTCACCTCGTCAAAGCCCATCTTGTCCTGGGATTTGGGTGGAGTGAAGAGAAACTCAGAGGGTTTTATGCTATGATCAACTGCAAGAAAAGGCATTTTAGTTGCATAAAATGGACATCTGAACATTACACATTGGAACATAAAATGTAAATAAAACCTGTAAATAATAAGGATTGAAAATATAGTGTGGAAAAAGGGTGGTTTATTAGGGGCAGTGGCCATGGGTGTGCTTCTTATGGGTGTGTGTGTGTGTTTGCCTACATTGTGGAGACCAGGCAACGGTCCCCAAGAAGAAAATGGCTTGATAAACATACACTACTGTTCCAAAGTTTGGGGTCAGTAAGATTTAATTACATTTTTTTAAGAAATCAAGACTTTTATTCAGCAAAGATACATTAAACTGATCAAAAGTGACAGTGAAGACATTTATAATGTTAAAAAAGATTTCTATTTCAAATAAATGTGGTTCTTTTGAACTTTCTATTCAAAGAATCCTGAAAAAAAACATGGTTTCCACAAAAAAATAAATGTTTTTTGAGCACCAAATCAGTCAATATTAGAATGCTTTCTGAAGGATTATGTGACACTGAAGACTAGAGTAATGGCTTCTGAAAAATCGGCTTCGCCATAACAGGAATAAATTACATTTTACAATATATGAAAATAGAAATGTTATTTTAAATTGTAATAATATTTCCCATTATTACAGTTTTTACTGTATTTCTGATCAAATAAATGCAGTTTTGCAGAGCATAAAAGCCTTCTTTCAAAAGCATTTAAAAATGGAATTAGCCCCAAACTTTTGAACTGTAGTGAATGCATGAACATCTATGCTTTAATGTGTATATAATGTGTTTGTGAGTGATAATACTCACTCATGGCCTCAGTGATGGTGTGTGTGAAACTCTCCTCCTCATCTACTACACTCTGCTGGGCCTTCAGAGGTACAGGCAGAAAACCGTAATGTTCTCTGTTACATACATACATCTGTACACCTACAGAAAAAACAACAGCATAATACAGACACATCATGAATATCTCACATAATTATATGTACCCTATGTAGTCAGCCCACCCTACACAACGAGAAACATGAGTGTTACATCATTAATGTGTTTGTGTGGTTTGGTGTTGTCATGGCTTTATTCATGGGTGTGTTTGGAGTCATGGTTTGACGGCTTTGTGTTAGCTGTGTATGTATGTGATTTACTGTAAATCCACTGCACGCTCTCTCTCACACACACACATTATTTCCTTAATGGAACTTCCACAAAGAGGCCATAAAACTGCCCAGCTGGAGCTGGTTATATTAGCCACAACATTATCCGACATTAAAGCTGTTAAATTAACACAAACCCTCCACAGCAACATATACTTGAGCTGGACAGTTGGAGGTGCAGTGATTTATGTGTTAGTTTCTGATCCGTGTCTGTTCTGGGTCCCAAAAACAGAAGAACGGTACTCTTAACTGCCTTCATCTGTTTGCTCTGAAAACATTCCGCGCTTAAAAGCACTCATTTCCAAAACAACTCACGCACTTAAATAATAAAATGGCACCACTTACAATATGTTCAATGGTTTAACATTAGTTAATGCGTATCATAACCTAACAATAAAAAATACTATAATACCCGTATTTATTAATCTAGCTTAATGTTAATTTCTACATATACAATACAACATCGATTTGCTACAGGAGGCCTTTGTTCACCCCCTGGAGCCGTGTGAGGCACTTTTTATTATGGATGGATGCACTTTATTTCACTTCTTTTGAACTGATGCACTGCAACCCCCGCTGACTGCCATTAAACAGCTTGGAAGATCAAAGTCAGTTTTTAATATAACTCCGACTGGATTTGTCTGAAAGAAGAAAGTCATATACACCTAGGATGTATATGAGTAATTCATGGGCTAATTTTCATTTTGGGTGAACTAACCCTTTAATATTATAACATTTGATTTTATTATTTGATATTTAAATTAAATATATATAATTTAACTAGTTGTAACGTGGGGTTTGGGTTTTGTTTCTTGCTTCTGATTTTGATAGTTTGCCTTGTTTCATGTTCCTGTCATGTGTTCCTTGCCCCTCATGTGATCCTGTCATGTGCTACTCTTGTCTGTAGGCTTGTTCGACTTAATGTGGCGCTGCAAAGATCGGCTGCCACCTGTCAAAAGCAATGCATTCTGGTTAGAAAATTATTATTATTATTATTATTATAGATTCTGTGATGACAAGCACAACGTGTGTTGCGTGTTTATTCTAACAATTAAATTCAAATAATGCTCACAAATCTGTGTTTTTATAACAGTAAAAGCATTTTTTGTGTAGTCATTATATTGACTGTAGTCAGTTATATTGAGTGACTTTTAAAAAAAAACACTGATAAAATACCCCCACTTTATTGGTATTTTAAATAGTATATGTTAGGGTTGAACTTTATTCATGAACAGATGGCGCTGTATTAAGCAGTATATAAAAAGTTTCTGTTGCTCATGAAAACGTTTCTGAAACGTCTGTGCATTTGACAAATATTGCATTTAATTCACTTAATCTGTGATAGAGTATGCAAACACTGCAAGAGCGTCACTACTGGGAGCAGAAAGTGTCCGACTTGACGTCTCTGTTTTACATAATATATGTGACCCTGGACCGCTTGGGTATATTTTTAGCAATAGCAAAAAAAAAACATTGTATGGGTCAAATTATCGATTTTTCTTTTATGCCAAAAATCATTAGTATATTAAGTAAAGATCATGTTCCATGAAGATATTTTGTAAATTTCCTACCGTAAATATATCAAAACTTAATTTTTGATTAGTAATATGCAATGCTAAGAACTTCATTTGGACAACTTTAAAGGCGATTTTCTCAGTATTTTGATGTTTTTGCACCCTCAGATTCCAGATTTTCAAATAGTTGTATCTCGGCCAAATATAAAAAATCCCCTACCCTAACAAGCCATACATCAATGGAAAGCTTATTTATTCAACTGTCAGTTGATGTATAAATCTCAATTTCAAAAAATTGACCCTTATGACTGGTTTTGTGGTCCAGGGT
>NW_015538003.1:22271-28996 GCF_001515605.1 Sinocyclocheilus anshuiensis
TACACATACATATATTATGTAAACAAAAACTTTTATTTTGGTTGTGATTAATCGCGATTAATTGTTTGACAGCACTAAATTTAACCTAATTTAATAAATGCTAGAAATGTTTTTCCTTTTTAGTTCATTCAACCTAATGCATTACCTAATGTAAACTGAATTAAACCTTACTTTAAACTGATATTTATAAAACATTATAGTCTACAAAAACATATAATCAGAAAAATACACATCATTTTTAATGGACCATTGTTAAAGCAATCCAATGGAGATCTCTCACCAGCTTGTCGTGTGGAGAATGCAAAGACCATGATGTCATCAAACGCCCAGCTGTAGTCGGGGTGAGGTGGGTGGAAAGCCATGTCGAGAGTGGCGCTACGTCTCAGATCCAACAGGAAGGTGGAGTGCACCATGGGAACCGTGAAACAGCCCAAGCGCTTCCACTCACGGATAGGCTGGTAGTCTGGGGTGCGCTTGTAATAACCCTGAGAAAATGACAGAGATATCAGGCTATTTTAGCGTTGATCGTAATTACGTTTTAATTGTGAATGTTGAATGTACAATTCCGTTTGAATGCATTTTGAACAAAAGCAATAAATCTTGCCTTAAAGGGTTAGTTCACCAAGACAAGGGAGAAGAATTGTTGAATAAAGTCATTATCTTTGTTTTCTTTGTGCACAAAAAATATTCTCATAGCTTTGTAAAAGTTCAGTTGAACCACTGATGTCACATGGACTGTTTTATCGATTTCCTTACTGCATTTCTGGGCCTGGGAACGTTTTAGTTACATTGCTGTCTATGAAGGGTCAGAAAGCTCTTGGATTTCATGACAAATATCTTAATTTGTGTTCCGAAGATGAACAAATGTCTTACGGTCTGGAACAACATGAGGGTGAGTAATTAATGACAGAATTTTCATTTCGGGGTGAAATGAAAATGTAATGATCATTTACTCAGTCATTCCAAGCCCTTTATGACTTGCTTTCTTCTGGAAAATCACTAAAGAGGATATTTTGATCAATGTTGGTAACCAAACATTTTTTAGTAACCACTGAGTTCCACTGTGTGGACAAAAAAAAAGACATTTTTAAAAAATACCTTCTTTTATGGTGCACAGGTGAAAGAAAGTCATGCAGGATTGGAAAACCATGAGGGTGAGTAAATGATGAGAGAATTTTATTTGTATTACTCTTTGAGCCTGAGGTGAACAAGGTTTACCTGAGGTGTGATACCACACCAGAAGTTTGAGTAGAGGGATCGGGAATCCAACATGGGTGCCACCAGTGTGAAATTCTCTGCCATCATGAGATCCAGCAACCGTGGGTTGGTCAGGAGGTTATCACTGTCTACAAACTTAGAGAAAAAGAGAGAGATGTAGTTGGAGAACTCTAGTTTTACATAAAAATACCAATTTAGCATCAACGTAATTGTCATATGATGAATATAGTTGGAGTATTAGTACTTGCGGTTTTAACGTGAGTATAACAGATGCAACATAAGTCAATTATGACAAGAAAGGCAGCGTGACCTCACCAGTATATAATCAGCCCAGCGCTCTCGTGCAGCCTTCAGTGCCGCCTGTCTGAGCTTCATTACATGATTGAAACGAGATGGAGCCCAGTGTTTCGGCCCCCACTCATCTGTGTATGACCTTATATAGAAAAAATATGCATAGGTTTGGAACAGGATGGTGACAAAATAATGACAGAATTGATATGATTTTTTAATCCCTGTTCTGGAAATCATTAGATTTAGATGGGAAAGACATTAGCAGACTGTTGCAAATTCCTGACATAAACAACCATTAGTGCTAACTGACTTTGAAACCTCCTGTTCTGGAACAAGATGTTTTCAACCAACCGTGGCTCCTCCATGGGCCTCCACTCCACGTAATGGTATCTGCTCTGCCTGTTCTTCAGCCATTCTCTCAGCATGGATGTGGTGTTGTCCACATTATGGTCCGTTGCAGCCCTTCAAGAAACGATAAAGGAGAATTTACATCATTTTAACATAGACAAGACAATCTCCAAAAACAGCTGCTCATCGGGAGCAGTGAAAGAGCGATACTTCCCTCAGGCAAGGGTGGAACAGTCAACAATGTGTTTTGAGTTAATATTTCCTTCTCCTAGACTTGTGGAAAAGCTCAATAAGATTATTAAAATTCAAGTGAAGATGTCAAAAGTGCTATTTGACGACGCTAGCAAGTAGCTAGCGTTGTATTTCCAGGCTGATAAATTCCTCTGGCACATTTATGGGCTTGCAAGGAAGTGAGGCACTTAACAACAGCTTGCCAACAGCAGCTTGTGAGAGGTAAAAGACGTATTGTCTAAGTTTCATATTAGTATTTCAAGGGCCTAGCTTAGCATAGTTAAATATGTTACTAGCAAGTGAAAATTCATAAACTTCATCAAACAATATACCATGACTTGCAACAACATTTATGCAAAACAGCAACTCATTTATATTTTGACTACATTAACTGCGACGAACATATGCAGTGTGACATAACAGTGAGTTTTCCCAGCATTACTACTCTGTGGCGTTGTGGAGATCACATGTAAACACTGACACAAGCACACAAACACACAGTGTCCAAAGTTAGTCAGGGCCGTTTGGCTGTGCCAGTGGAAACCTCCACTGCACAGGGACTCTGCAGTGAAACCATGTGGGAAAAAACCAACAAATATTGACATCACCTCAGTCGTCACATTCACACACACATTCACATTTCCTCACCCCACCTTTACCAGAAATAAAATTAAATTGGTGTGTATATCCATATTAATAGAGCACTGCAGGATGTTCTGCAGCAGCATCAGGATGAAACTTGAGGCAATGGAGAAAATTCAACTGGATTCATTTCACCTAATGTGTAGACAAGTGCAAAAACAGTTAAATGAGTCATAATAATAATAAATTACAAAAAGCTTATTCATAAGCAGCCTTTTTTCTTATTTTCAACTACTAATTATACATCTTTAAGCAATACATGCCTAAATTTAGCTAAGAAGATAAATTGCATTGTTTACTTGTTTTAAAGCATAAACTTTACTAATTTTACTGAGGTTTATGCTTTAAACAAGACAAAATATGAGTCTGGTTACAATATATTCTCTGGGGGAAAGTCTCTTTTGTGCAATTTTACTGTACTTCAAGTAAACTGACATTTGTTTAAGAATGCTTAGATATTTGTAGCAAGAGAAAAAATATTATATTTTTATATATTTCTCATTTATTTATTTAAAGCATTAACATTACTAAATTTACTGAGATTTATGCATAAAACAAGACAAAACATGAATTTATTTACAATATATTCTCTGAGTCTATTTGTGTTATTTTACTTGTCATGTAAAATTATGTAAATGTATTGGTTTCTATATCTGTTTGACTGTTTTTTGGGGTTTATTTATTTATTTTCATGGATTTTTATTTCATTTTTTTTATTTTATTTTGAGAGACACATCCATCCTGTTCCCACTGCCGCCTTCCAAATCTATGGCTATGTCTGCCCTGAACATCTGCAGTGAATAATACTAGTGTAAACCCACAAATACACATATAACTCCCACGAACAAACATTGTTAGACAACAGATAACAGTGCATGCAGTGTGTGCATCTAAGTAAACTCATATTATTATACACTCTTCGTCTTTAAATAACAAGTGATAGACCAGCTATTTGACACCATGACAATTACTCAGCCAAGACAGTCTCGCTCATAACAACATATTCCAACAAAGAGTGCCGAAAATACAGGCCAAGGTGATGTATATGTGTTTTAAGTATGCTTTATGGGTGTCCAAGATTTTATGAGTGTATAACAGCAAAGGGAACAGACAGCATCAAGCTTGATAAGCAGTCTGTTTTTTTATGACTGGTTCGAAACACCTGACACACAGGTAATGACAGGTAATTCAGTGTCAGAAAGATCACTGCTTTCACACACACCGCTTTTCTGATGACTTCAGCTAATGCAAGTGTGCCATAGTTGCTTTATAGGAAAACAGGCCTTCGAGCTGCAATAATTTTTCCAGAACATCTGTGAAAAATCCATTAAAATCAGAATAAACAATGAAGCAGAAAAGCAAAAGAGCGCATGCATGTGCATATTATTATATGAGGATAAATACACGTGTTAGATTTTTCTTTGCATGCAATTCTCATACTTATGTTCAGTTCTCTGTTCATTCTAGTTCTGCATTTATATGAATTAAATAAACATGTTGTGGTTCTGTCACACTGCTGCAGCCGATAAAAACATCTGTAATACACGGACTCACTGTATCTCTTTAAATGACTCTCTAATGGCAAATGATTGCACATTGTGTTCTTCTCCGACCCTCCTGGGGAGAGACCCACACAATGCATTTTGGGTTATGTTGCTCCATGACAAGGAAAACTGCACATATACACATAGTGAATTGTGCAAGTATCCCTGGTGAGAATTTAGATTTATGATTTGATTCATGAAGATTTATACTTTGTGCATGACTTTATGCTACATTACTATATGCTTACATTATGTCTGACCGTAAATGGGGAAATCTCATGAAGAACACGTCTGGGTCATATTTCTCCTAAAATCAAAAGAAAAAGAGAAATGTATTGTTATATGTATAATATATATTAGAGTATATAACATTATATAATTAGAATTTAACAACTGCGCTCAAAATTATTTGTAATTATGATTCTAATTACTTTTTATTAATAGTGATTCATATTAATTTGTTTAAATTATTTATTTTATTAAAATCGCTAAAACAAATACTACAATGATTTATAAATCCCTTACTATTTAAATAATATATAAAATAAACAATCTCATAAAAATAACAGCAATAAAAATAAAAATGAATAGTTTTGAAAAAGACATACATTTTCTTTTTACATATTTTGTTTTCTTTAATAATAATTATAATAATAAAATACCCCGGTATGCTTTTTGATTCACCCAAATATAAGCACATTTGTGCTTATGTGAGTGTATTTCTGCCTGTATGAAGTTTTTGAGGCTGTGTCTCAGCTCTGGCCGCAGGGGGCAACACTCATATTCATGACCAGACAAGTAAACAGCCAGAGGAATTCAAACCTGCCAGCATATGAATTACTCAAACTTATATCCGGACAGAAACATTCTCCTCACCTTTCAGTCTCACCTCTCGAACCCTAACAAATTTCCACACCCAAGGGCAAAAACTCACTGCTGACACTGACCACGTTACATACACTTTCTGAATGAGGTCTATTCTACAATATTATTTAGATGCTTCTCCCAATCTGTATTTTGATTTATGTTAATTTTTAATGTTTTGGAAACAAATCATCAGTCCAAGCTGCAATTAATCTGATATTTCACTGTTAAACATCCCAAAGTTATTTCACTTGCAATATTCTGTAGGTGGACCTCATGATAAAGGTGATTAAAAGTGTTAGGGATGTGTGTGTGTGTGTGAGTGTGTTCGTGGCAGGACATTTAGCTCTAGGTTTTGTATGTGTGCGCTCCTGCTGTGCTTGGAGGAAGCAGGACTTTGCTTATAAAAACCCGATTTTCGCCCGTTTGAAGTTTATTGTAAGTCTCCAGCTCATTATCTGACTGCCCGAGGCTCACTCTCTCTTTTTGTCTCTCTGTTTCTCCTCCATATGTCCTCATTGACAGCATCTGGACACCACATGCTACTCACCTCCAAACACACACATCTTATACTTTCTCCACCTGCACAGTACAGCCATGAGAGATAAAGAGGACTATCCCCTAATAAAAGAAGCAATCATGATGGAGTAAAAACACAGAGATTACCTGAAATAACCCTGAATTAGATAAACCAGTAAAAAAGATATTAATAAAGTCTTCTACTGTTCAAAGCTGCTCTGACAACACCGAAATAAACTTCCTTCTAGGCTGATTACCCATTTTAACTATAACAATGGGTCTGTTGTATTGAGATAAGCATGTGTGTTCATAATGACAGAGAACAGTCTTTAATAACTACAAACTATGCCCTCATAACATAAATTTGAAAACAGAAGAATGACACGATAATGAGAACTTTATTATGTCTCTTGGTATCACCTTAGTAAGGGTTTATGACATTTTACGTATTTGCAGCAAGCTGATGCCTTTTTTTATGTGTCCGTATTGACGAACAACTTTTAGAGAATGTTTAAAAAAATGCTAGTTGCAATGGAGAGCGTTTTGAAACTAAAACACATTTTCAAATATCTGGACTAATGTGGATGTAGATCCTCTAATGACTTTTTAAAGGGATTGTTCAATGCAAAGATGAAAATTTGATTTATGATTACTCACCTTCATGTCATTCCAAACCTCTATGAATTTCTTCTTCAGAACACATAAAACAATATTTTCAAAATGTTTCAACTGTTTATGTCAATAAAAGTAAATGGGGTCCAAATCAACACTGGGCCATTGACTTTCATTGTATAGACAAAACATTACAGTTTTGGAACAACATAATGGTTAATAAATTATCACAGAATCATATTAGGCGAACTATCCCTATTACACAAAAAATTGACAAAGTATACTACTGCATACACTGTGCCAAAATAGTTCTGCTTTGGAACATTATTTATTGAGAAAAGATACAAAAAAAAATTGAATGTAATTAAACAAAAGTTTTTAAATTTTAATGAAAATGTCCATTGGTTCAAACATAGCCAGTTACAGATGTGTGTGTACATACACGTGTGTGTGTGT
>NW_015538003.1:29178-42267 GCF_001515605.1 Sinocyclocheilus anshuiensis
TGTGTGTGTGTGTGTGGGTGTGTGTGTGGGTGTAAGTGTGAGTGTGAGTGTTTGCTTGCTTTGCAGTGGCTCTGCCCCTATGCATGGGTTGACGTGGCTGCCTGGCTCTGTAGATTGAGGAGGGGGCAAAGGGGCTTGTGAAACCCTTGCTGTACTCAAATTCCTCCAGCCACCCTCTGTCAACACAGCTCTGCCATGTTATACACACAAACACATCTAGAGTGTGATGCTAGTTCATCCCCCCTCATGACATTTGACATCTTTTTACAAGTACATAATTACATTCACATTAAAGGTACCAATACATTTCATTTGATACAGCTGCAAACTAGGACCTAAGAGATCCATCCAGAACAGTTTAGCTTAATCTGCTTTTCAATTGTTCTCCTATACATCTGTTCTGGAGTTATCACAAATCTGATAAAAGCAACAAAAGCGGTTAAATTAGTTGTAAACACATATCTGTAAAAACACGAATGCTTTTCTCAAGAGTGCATATAGGATCATAGACTAGTCGGTCTGGAAAGCAGGAGAGATTCCCACAGTTTCACCTGACACACTGACAGAGTTTATCAAACATTCACATGAACTCAGAGACTCTTCCTTCATCTTCCTTGTGAATATAAACACATCTGCATGTGAAACACTGTGAAAAAGGTATGTGATATGTGCTTATGCACAGAACAAGAGCAAGACAAAAAGTGTGAGAGAAAAAGACTGAAGAGGTAGACAGATAGATTGATTGTTTGCACTGCAGACAATGTTAGTCATCCCAGTGGTTTACCAGAAGGATGAAACTAGCAGAGAGCAATAAAACTGCATTTCCCCTCCAACAACATAAACCTCCGTCACCTCGAAATACCTCACTATATGTCACTGCAAATCTGCTTGCTTCATGCACGTCTACCTTTTGTCAAGTGTGCCTTTTGGGACAACCTAAAACAACGGTCTGTGACTGTGAGAAAAGTCCCAAAAATGTCTACATATTACCTGGAGAAAGTTACGCAATAGCAAATATTTCATTAGCAGCTGCATTGGACCTCAGAACATTTTGAGCCAATCAACAGAACCATAAAATGCCATGTGACTAAACACTCCAAAACTGCAAACAAGTGTTGCAATGAAAATGCTGCAATATCCACTATAAAACCATGTCATTTTTACATAATAGTATTGTGCATGTGCAGATTATTTGGTCACCTGCCCTGACCCAAAACACTGCACACCAATAAACTACTATTCCAGCTCGACTCTAGACACCCATGACTAAAGTCTGCAATCGTCCTGCCGTCTGGACTTTGTGCACTATTGTTCCTCTACACTTGAACCTGCTGGGTTAAAGGCCTTTTGGGTTTTGGGTGGATGGGATAGACAACTGAATTGAGGTAGCTGTTGTTGGAAAGAGCAGAAACTAGTTCTGGACATGTTGAAAAGGACAATAGTGAAGGAGAAGTTAGGCTATAGACCCCATCAAACACTGCGCCAGGGTTTTATTAACAGCAAAACTCATGCAAATCTAATAAAAACACAAACACACTCAGAGCTGTAATGACATACACATGATCATTTACATATCTGACTGTCAGATCAATACCCAACATATCTCTATTGTTTTCTCAAACCCTTTGTTATAGCTATTCAGCATGCTTTGTTTATTTAGCTTGCCAAAATGCCCAGCATTCCTCAACAACAGCATCATAACTGCTGGAACGAACACCTGAGTCTGAAGGAAAACTGCTCACATGGTTGTCAAGAAAATCACATCATACCGATAAGGCTAGTAAACATACACAAAAGAGCAGTTGGCTCTTATAAACGAGTCTGTGTTCAGTAATTTTGACTGTAACTTGAGCAGTCATTTCGAACTTATGTCAAAAGCTGTGTTGGCACCATTATCTTGAACACCGTTTTGCTAATTACAGGACTGTGCCTTTAGGGAACATGACGCTGGATTCACACTCTTCCTTCATTATTACTTAAGACTGTCTGAGCCATTAATCAAGACACTGTCAGAGGAGATTGTTTTCTCTGGCTCTCTTGTTGGTGCTAACAATTCTCTTCAGTGTTACAGTAGCTTAGCTCCTGCTAAAGTCAAACAATCACAGAAACTCTTTATGTAATCAAAGTTCCTTTTAGGTTGCGATGAAATGGAAGTAGCGACAGATCTTTTCGTTCTTATTGTGATATACATTTCAGTGAAACAGATTATCGAAAAAAATCTTGGTTCTCTCCATCAGTTGCTGATTGGATGGAAGCAGATCTGAATGCGATCGTGAATTTATTTCATTTCATGTGGACCATCTTGCCTACCTTTTTAAGTACAGTAGGCCTAGTTACCTACAAGTACAACTATTATTTATTTGAATAAAAAAATATCCATAACTATTAGTTAGGATTACAGTAATAAATGTATCAAAAATGTTGCTTTTCCTGTTCCAGTTATGCTATTTAACTATTTTTTTCAGGCTAGTAGAATTAACACACAAAAAATTATAGTGTAAACAACTCGTACACTTCATACTACTTACCTAACAAATAAGAGAAGACAAAGTTGGGCAGAGAGATGTCATTGTGGTTGACCAGTGCGCGTGGCCAATAGGGATGGAATGTGGATTGTTAGGCCACTTGTGGTGCCCCTGTGTAATTTTCAACAGTTCCCCTCCCCTGCCCTTTCCTCTCACTCCATCCTTTCTTCCCCCTAATTCCCCACATTCTTTCGCAAAGCAGTGAGACTTTCAGCCTGTCATTTGACTGCTCCGTTTCTTCAGTAATCTCTTGTAGGTCTTCATAATTGTGCACATACACACATACAAATGTCCACAGGCAGCTAAAGTTGGCATGAAATAAAAATTTATCCTATCTATTTTCTAAATGGATTTTATAGATCCAATTGTAAACAATTTATCCATGCATGTTTTTTTTTTCATTGTTGCTGACTTGTAATGTTTAATCAAAATGTCATAACCATACCTTTCAGTGAAAATGACAGACTTCTCTCTGGTGACTTATGCGCTTGAAAGTTTGCATTTATCTGCATCCACTTTTGATTGCAAAGCCTACATCTCAAAATCCAATCAACAAGCAATGGACACTCAGACATACATCACAATAAGGAAAAAAAGATATGCTGCTACTTCCGTGCAACTTTAAATTCAATACTAAGTATTAAAGATTGCCTATGTAAACAGCAAGTTAGTTAGTCTGTGTTAGCAGAGTTTAGCCTATGGTGCAAATGACATGCAAAAGGATTCAAAATGAATTTCACTTCATAAATTTGTGCCTCATTCAAAACACTCTCCAGTTAAAACCTGCCAGAAGAAATGAATGTAAAAAGTGGTAAAACATAAGGCATAACAGAGAAGTGGGGTGTACTGTCAGCCCAAACACATACTGAATGTTTTCCAATCAAAGCAGCTCCGCTCAGACTGTGGAGCAGCATAGAGAGGAGAGGGAGATGAAATTAAAATTGTGTGCCTCCAACCAATTGGGTTGCGTTTGTGTTTAACTGGATTAACTGGATACGCAAAATACCAATTTTGCGTATCCAGTTAATGTATAATCTGTTGCACCTTCGCATATTTTGTGTATATATGTCTACATAATGTAGAATGTGTACATACTGTGTATAAATGTGTATTGCTAACTGCATGTACATACTGTGTATAATGTGTAGTGCTAACTGTAAGTATGTCTAATAGTACACTGTGTGTACTGACTATATGTATGTGCATATTGCACATTGTCATCTGTTGAGGTCTGTATGTTTATATGTAAATTGTTTCTGCACTGTCTGGAGCACGCTCCCAAGAATTTCACTCACCAAGGCACATGTGCTGTGGTGATGTGACAATAAAAATGACTTTGACTTTGACTTTGACTTTGAATTGATTTGGAAAGAAATGTAATGTAAATCACTTGTTTACCCTAGGAAAAGCTGAAGGGAAGAGAGGATAGTTCACAGATCATTCATGTTCATCATCTGTGGTATATGAACACAGATAGAAAGTGAGCATGAAAGAGACAAAGACATTAAAGGGGTCATATGATGCTTTTTTAAAGATCATTATTTTGTGTATTTGGTGTAACAGAATATCTGGTATTGGTTAAGACAGCTGACTCCACTGTGATGTGACCCTGTCTGTCTCTCTCTCTCTCTCTCTCTCTCTCGCGCGCTCTTTCGCTCTCTCTCTCGCTCTCTCTCTCTCTCTCTCTCTCACACACACACACACGATGCACAAAACTCCACATTTGAACGGTCAATAGCAAATACTTAAACTAATAACAAAACAGTAGCTGATTCAGAAGCGCCAGATTGTCATAGCAAAGTCAGAATTACCTCCTCTCCTAGGTTCACGAAACGGTCGTCCATAAAATGCATTGCTGTTCTGTTGTAAGTAATCTTAAAGATTCCTAAATGCATCTACTTTCGGAAGGCCAAATAAAGTGCGTTTGCTTTCGCCTAGAAACACACAGCGTCTCCCTGACATGGCTGCTTCAACACTAACTGCTACTGAAACCACACCTTCTTTCTCTGCGTGCACATTTGGGCGGTGTTATGCAAATATTTCCACATAGTGAGGTAGATATGTGGGGGCGTGTTAGAACGAGCCGTTTTAGGGGGGCGTGGCAGAGTCTTAACTTTGATAAAGAATATCTCTTTGGGTTTGAGACTTTAGTCTTTGCAACTTCAGGGATCTTATCTATGCACAATCAGCTTGTAACACTCCAAAGAGAAAGGAAAACTTGAAATCTCATCATATGACCCCTTTAACTTTGGTCCCCTCTCTTGTATTTATTGACAAATACAAGAAAGGGGCGGGGATATCTGAATCATTCATGTAACTACGAGTAAGTTGGAAGAATGTATTCTTACACACAAGTGTATGCGTTTCACCAGCGTTTTCAAATAACATTTCAGTAACAACAAAACGTTTACTAGTTAGAGCAAATAAATACAGGCATATCCTCGCGAGTCGAGTTCGCTTGAGAAAGTCACCGTACGCAGCTCATTTGATTTCTATGTTTCGGACAGCACAAAACATAGATATTGCAATTATCTATCACTTTTATTTCATTTGTTATTACACATATTACAAGTAGCCTATGTCATAGTTAAGACGGATGGTAGGGGCGGCTGCGCAAGACGAACGTCAACTAATTGCCACTCGAAAATTATGCTGACAGAAATTCTCCTAAAACTCTAATTATAAAGAGAACCGACTGGACATGTTGCTTAGCCAGCAAAAGCCTTTCATCTTCATTTAACGTAATTAAATCCGTGCACACACGCGTGGACAGTGCAGTAAACCCGCTTTAACAGGTCTGCTGCACGCAGACAGCGGCGTCTCTGTTCCTCTATCTGCCAGAAGGTTTTCATTAACCAAACCTTACCTGCGCGCACTTCACAATAACTCCACTATGTACCAGACCTTCTCAGTTTTCAACCAACACACTTGCTGCAAAGCAAACCATACACCTCTACAGCCGCACTCCATAAAAGTCCAGTTTGGAGAGTCTCACCATATCGCAATCCGGTCCTTTGGGTAGTCCAGGCGGTCGATGCAGCCCAGGTAGTACGGCAGGCTGTGCGCCGAGTTCCGAGCCAGAATCGCGATCATGACTTTGGGCTTGAGCAGGGAGGATTCAGGCACGGGATTCAGCTCCTGCACATGAGCCACAAGCTCCCCACGGCAGTTTTGCGCCATCAGAGCGCAAATCACAGCCACCGCCACGAATCGCTCAGCCGGCATCTCTGCCTGATGGACACCGCTGTGACAACCTGAGCGGGTGTGTGAGTGAATGTGAGGCTGGAAGACAGAGAGGGTGTGTAAAGAGGGGTAGAGAGAGGTGGAGAGGTTACCTCTTGACGAAAGTGGGTTGCCTTCTCCAGATTTT
The DNA here is from genome assembly GCF_001515605.1 of Sinocyclocheilus anshuiensis. Taxonomy (NCBI): domain Eukaryota; kingdom Metazoa; phylum Chordata; class Actinopteri; order Cypriniformes; family Cyprinidae; genus Sinocyclocheilus; species Sinocyclocheilus anshuiensis. The sequence goes on from NW_015538003.1 coordinate 35,074, forward strand.
CACACCCTTCACCAGATGGCTGAAGGGTGAGATCTCAACTGCGCAAAGAACTGGTGAAAAACCGCTCAGTGATATCTCAACATGATAGCTTTATAGAATATATTTCACAGGAATGTAAATAAACAAACTATCATGATGCAGATGCTCCAGTGGCTATAGGTAGCTATTTAAATATCGTACTTACCGTAAAAGTCCCCCGAAGCAACCTTTAAGTTGGGTATGCGGATAGGCTAATGTATGCAAATATAATACGCAAAAAATAGAAAGGACTGTGCAGATTATTTACTAACTAAACATGTAATGGCGAAATAATATCTAATTGTTTATTTCTTATTTTGACTTTTAAAACACTTGTCCAGAGCTCTTTATTATTTCCTCCATTCTTTCCACATTGCTCATTAGCCTACTTTATCCATCGGGTGCTTGATCTCATTCCATTCCGCGTCTCTTGTATCCCATGATTCCCAACATTTCTGAGAGTTCAGTCATGACATCATCCAGTTCACTACAGCTGACACCTGCTGCTCTTTCAAACAGCTTTCACAATTTTTTCTGACATTTTGGTGGCTAATACCAGTACGTTGTATTGTATTCAGTAACTGTAGTAAATATGGCTAGGCCTGTCGCAATAATCAATATATCGACTTATCGCGCAATATATGTACATGACCTCAATAATTTTTGGTGACGCAATATATCGCCCATTATATTTACTTAAAAATGTATGTCACCATGTTTTGTACATTCCACTTGTGCCTGGGTCTTTTGCAGCTTCTCTTACATAATGTGGTGTAGTCATGAGGCGCTAGTTCAAATTTAAAAAATGCTTCTACAAAAAAAAAAGTTTAATCTGCAGATATGGTCTTGTTTAGGAATCTGTCTGTGCCTTTGTGCACACGGACATCTAACTGATAAGTAGGGATTGTGTTTTTCAGCAATATTGTGCACCCTTAATTTACAGAGAAAAGTAGGTCAGGAAAAAATCTGTAGATGGAAAAATCTCCATACAAGTTCTTTGTGCATTTTTCTTTTTTTCTACTTTGCACTTTTTGTTAGAAAATTTTTATTTAGCCTTCTATTTATTCAAGTTTTCCATCATTTAAATATTCTTAAAAATTAAAAGTTTGTTGTCATTTGGAAGTGTGTAGGCCTTCTTGCATTATTATGCAGTTACATTATGATTATATATATTCAGTGGCATAAAATGGTCTTTAAAATGACAATAATATCGCTTATCGCAATTATTTCTGGGGCAATAGGCCCAGTTGTTATCAAAAAGTTGTTATTGTGACAGGCCTAAATATGGCACACGGGCGAAATGAGATTACAGATGCATATTCTTAGACGTAGCCTAGTTGATTTCGTTTTTGACTGAAACTGCTCCCGAAGGGACTATTTTTCTCGAGGGACTTTTGACTTGCATTTCTTTGCGCTGTTTAAAACTACATTTGAACAAATGGCGACCCCTAGTGTTTACAATTGGAAGCGAAGAAGAAAGTAACTAAAAATAATGGTCTTGTTTAAATGTTAAATTAAAATTTTAAGGATTTAAATTAAATGTTAAGGATTTAAAAAAAAATAATAATCTTTTAATGTCAGATACCATTCAGCTGATTCTGTGTTTAGCCTGCTGGAATTCGTTTACTTTGCTAAATCCAGTTTAAGATGGTATCTGGATTTTGAAAATGTATTTATTTTTTGGCGTGTACCAGCTGGACATACCAGTCAGCGCTCTGTCTTCTAACAGCGTTCAGCAGCAGTTAGCATAACATCTTACTACATCTCTGTGCACTTTAAAGTAAAAAAAAAGGTTCACATATGGTCAAGAGACAAGTGTATATTAGACAGAGAACACACCGTTAAAACTGCAGGTTCTCCATCAAAACAATATTTGACATAGGGAGATATGAATGTATGTTTTCATAATTCGGCCGACAGAAAAACTCTCTGAGGACAGGTAAAGCAGAAGTTTGGCTAAGTTACTCTGGCTGGTGCAAACCTGGTTTCCGTCTGCTATGTCAATGACTATGTCTATGTCTGGTACAAATTCTCACATCAAATGAGTTATTCTGACAGTTTCTGCAATATTTTACTCCACCATGTGAGAAGTTTGGATCAGGCCACTGGTGTCAAGTCCCAAAAGAAATGCATACACTAGAGTGGCCTAATGTAACTTCAGAATGCAAGGAAGCTTGTGCTTTCTCTGTGGGCAAAGGTGACCGCTTTTAGTAAACTGAATGAAAGCAAGTTTTTAAAGAGGCTAGTCGAAGTTCTAGTGGGAATGTTTTTAAAAAGACGAGTGAATGGCAGAGAGCTTATAATCAGAGGACAGTAATGGATTACATGTATAAAGGGTTTTCTACAGTTAAAAGCAGTGTCAGGCATGTAGGAAGTGTTTAATGGTGGAGAAAAGAGGGACGGGAAGAGAAAAGTGAGATACATGCCGAACGAGGAGAGTGAAAAGAGGGAAAAGAGGAAGGAGGGCAAGAGAGGCCTGCTGAATTGAGTTAGATGTAATTGCTGTGAGCTCATGTTGGCAATGTAGAGTGACAACCAAGCCAGAGCTCTCACAGGGCTGAACTCAACTCTCTCACTCTCATACCAGATCTTTCTTTCCTCCATTTCTCCTACACACACCAGATGGAGATCAGTCACACACATTCACGCTCACACGCATTAAATCTACCTAAATGATCCCATTTTCATCATTCAGATCCACTTCAAACACACCAACCATCATGAAGCCCGTTCTGCTCCGTTCCCCCCACTGCTGTCCTCTAGAGAGCATAACAACCACTAGTACTAGATTAGCCTGGTAAAACTCACTCAGTCGTGCATCACACCAGAACTCCACGTGAGAGAGAAGAACACAGCCAAACCTCCAGAACATGTTGTTCTCTAATGAGGCAGCATTCACATGAGAAGGGATTTATTGGGTTTTACCTCACAGTGGAAAGAACAAGTCAATGTCTTTGCCCATATTCTTGCCCGTACTGTTCTCCACATGCAGAGCTGTATGAAAAAGCAAATGAAGCCTTCACCCTATAGATAAAATATCCACAGGTTATGCATGTGTAATATGTGATAAAAAAAAAAAAAAGATAGATTGACAGTTTACATGGGATGTACTCTTGACAAAAAATAAGGGCAATGTTTTTTTTATTTTAAATTTTATCACAAATGTTGTGCAAATTGTATTTTTGAAATATTCTTTATTATTTTATTTCATATAGTTCATATTTATTTTTAGTTTAATTTTTTTATGTAAATTGTTTTTATAATGAACTATGATATATCAAAATGATCAGTTTGGATAGAATACATATATATATAACAACTGTTTTCAACATTGATAATATAAGAAAGGTTTCTTGAGCACCAAATAAGCATAGAATGAATGACATTTAAAAACATTAAAACAGACAAAACCTCTTTTAAATTGTGAAATAGATTTACAATATTGCTGTTCTTGCTGTATTTTGATCAAATAAATGCAGCCTTGGTGAGCATAGGAGACTTATTTCAAAAACACAAAAATCTTGCTGACCCCTAACTTTTAATAATATGCTATATAAATATATTATAAATATTTAATACACAAAAGACATATTACATATTAACCAAGTTTACATATACATGAATATATAAACCTTAAACACTGATTGGCTGTGGCTCACAAAATCCTTTTTTTTTTTTTTACCTCAATCTCTTTGGGATTGAAAAGTTGCTAATCATAAATCCAACAGGAAGTAAATAAAAAAATAAAAAATAGTTTTAGAGTTATAGACATTTACTATTAATTTTACCTCTCAAATATGTATTGTTTGTGGCACTTTCTGCGTGTCCATTTTTTTCCAATTGTGCGGCATGAGAGATTTAAGCATTAATAAACACACAGACTCTCTAGAAGCACCAAGTAAATTAAAGCTGTGGAAGGAGCATATTAGAGTTTAACCACTGGAAACCGTAATGTGTCAGAATATCCTAAATACCCTGAAATGTCCACCGGTGCACTAGCAACTCAAATGAAGTAGCCTAGTAAAGGCATCAAAGTGATGAAAAGGAGTCATGAAATCTAAAACATACACGTTGATTTTATACAATTATATACATTTTAATCTAATAATATAGCATTTTATACATTTCTAGCATAGTTCAGCTCCATTCTTCAACCTGCAGGTGGAGACAAACCACAAGTAGTAAGTGAAATTAAAACGCACATATGCTTCGCGTTGGTCTGTCAACTTATAATGTCTCGTCTCTGTGTGGATTCTCCGAAAAGACGTGCTGTTGGACAGCTATTTTAACAATATAGTTAAACATTTGTACGGTTTGATATTAACCCATGGTGGAAATGTGATCTGCACATTTCTGCATTTGAAATTCGATCTCAGAAACCATTAAGTATTTTTAACGTTATGAGTCAGACCACCAACAGGAAATATGACGCTGTAATGGCTTAATGATGTTAGCAAAGCAGTACGTACACACACACAAATTAATCGGTGAGACAGCACACAGAAACCACAGCTCTTGTGTCTTATATTTTAATAGAAAAAGAAAACATTGAAAATAAAAATTAAAAAGGAATCAATCCAGTAATCATAACGACAGATGCTTGGCCAGCGTTGTGTCCCCCAAAGTGACCCCACCCCACCTCATACTGTTTAAGTCTAGAATGTCTATGAATTGTAAGAGACAACGAGAATTCATTTTAGCCAGCACGACTGAATACTTTTGCGTAAGAAAGGCAGGGTGAGAAATAGAGGTAAACACTGGCTAAACGCATACAGGCCTAAGACAAACACCTCATCCCTTTGACAACATTAACACAGTAAGACCTGGTTCTCTGACACAGATTAACACAAATACAGCCCTCGAAACACACAAAACAAAACAGACAACCCCAGTTCTCTGCCATAGTCTCTTCACAGTCCATTACCTGTATTAAAGGGCAGCATAAACAGTCAATACGGATCTTTAAGTTAAATGCTGCCAGTTTGCGGGTGGCTGTAACGGATATATTTGGATGTGTGTGTGGGTAACTAATTTTCAGAGAAATTTACAAATAATAGCAGGCTATACAAAATGAAAGTGTGAACCTGTGTGTAGAAAGAGGGTGTGGTGATAATTTTAGCTTTAAGTCTTTCTCTGTGTATGTGTGTGTGTGTGTGTGTGTGTGTGAGAGTGTGTGAGAGAGAGAGCGAGTGTGTTATGGGGTCACCGTACAGCCCTGACCTTTACAGCACAAGCTTAAAGAGGTATGATCTACGCAATAAGCAAAAAAAACAAACAAAAAAAAACATTTATGGAACAAACAAATCAATCTCGACAAATTAAAATAGGTCCTTCAAAAGGCAGGAGTCCATACTCAAATGTTCAAAAACTTGCCACGACGCTCCTATCAAAATATCAAAATAATCAGCCAGTTCGTTCATATAGTCGCTCTTCATAAAATATCTCTCGTTCAATCATTTCTCTCCCCAAAAACCCACATCACTCCATCTTTACATTCACTCCCCGTTATCTCTAGAGGATGTTCGTAAGCTCTCTTCTGGTTCCTCCATATGTCAGTTTTTCTCTGGCCTGCCACTTAAAACAAGGACTGGGAGGGGCATGTCATCTTTTTTCTCTCCATATCCTTTCATCTCGCTCTCCTTGACATAATCTCTCTTTCTCTCTCTCAGATGGCTTCGTCACAGCCAGGCGGAGGAAGGGGGCCGTTTCAATGCTGGCCGTAGGAGGAGAGGTGCGGAGGGGGACGGGGGTCCTCATTTCACGTCAGAGTGAGTCGGTGTTGATAATACATCAATCAAGCTGTTCTTTCTTCACCCAAAACCATTTAGATCTCCAAGCAAGGCAACCCCAAGAGAGGAGAAGGGGTCAAGGGTGCAACAGCCTATAAGGAAAAGTCCTGCATTCTCTCGCTCTCACAAGCACACGCTCTCACGCACTCGCACGCACACTCGCTCTCAGAACGACAGAGTGTTACAGACATAGGAAACACTGATTTTTTGAGTTCACACTCTCTCTATTTCCATCTCTGGCAAGATCTGGCGCCTCTCTGCTATGTCACATCCTCCTCCTCCTCTGAGCAGTAATCCCGCCCCTAAAAAATATGGAGAGAGAGAAAGATTAAATAAAAATGCTATAAGTGAATTTGAGTTTCTGTCCTAACTAGCAGCAAGAGTGATAAGCAGTTGCTCCAACCACAAATAAAACTCATTAGACCAAAATCCCGTTCCTCATGAATATTAAACAACTATGGATGAGAACAGATTGCTTATGGAAGCTAGTTTCTGGCACTGAATAAGAAATAAAAAGGTTTAAATCTCCCACTTCTGACTTTTATCTCACATGTGAGTTCACATCTCACAATTGTTTTTCTTGTTTAAGCCACAGAATAAAAAAAGGTAATTGCGACTTTTTCTCTCACAATGCTGACTTTTCTCTCGCAATTGCAAGAAATATATAAACTCACCACAATCTGATTTTTACAAACCTGATTTAAAGTCAGATTAAACTTTAAACATTTAGATGGTCAGGTGATTATATGGCAACCAATGTAGATATATTGACAACACTGTCTGAACAAAGAGATACAATTTCATAATTTATGAAATGCAGATAGCTACTTCTAAATGAGACTTTTTTTTTGCAGTATAAAAGCGCTACAACCCTTACATAACCCTGTCTTAATTAAAACAAAATCTAAAATGTTTTGATTTAAAGGGGTCATATGATGCTGCCAAAAAGAACATTATTTTGTGTATTTGGTGTAATGAAATGTGTTTTTGCAGTTTAAGGTTCAAAAAACACATTATTTTCCACATACTGTACATTATTGTTTCTCCTCTATGCCCCGCCTTTCTGAAACGCGTCGATTTTTACAAAGCTCATCGGTCTGAAAAGCGAGGTGTGCTCTGATTGGCCAGCTATCCAGTGTGTTGTGATTGGCCGAATACCTCAAGTGTGTGACGGAAATGTTACGCCCCTTACCATATGCCCTGTCCGGCCGGAGCGATGAGACAAAAACATGAAAACCCATTATAAACGAGGCATTTGTTGCATCCAGTGGGGACATAATCAGGATTATAATGACTTATACTGTCTTATTACGCGTTGCGTTGCATCACGCCGCGTAAACATAAAACCATGTCTGCATTTGTGATCGGAGAAATGACAAACAACAAG
>NW_015538003.1:42739-42893 GCF_001515605.1 Sinocyclocheilus anshuiensis
CTGGCGGGCTTGAGAACGGCACGGCCGGCGGATTCGAAGAACTACATGCGGCAACTTGCGGCAACCACATGTGACGACCCCGGGCTGGACTCCGCTTCGTCCACAGTGAAAGCCGATCCGGTGATCGACAGCGCGAAGTTGATGTATTTCCTCA
>NW_015538003.1:42952-49529 GCF_001515605.1 Sinocyclocheilus anshuiensis
ACAGCGCAAAGTTGTTGTATTTCCTCAGCGACCAGCACGGATCAGCTCCAGGCATGACGAAGTGGAAATCATCCTCTTTTGGAAGGCCAACCAAAGTAGTTTCGCTTTCACAACAGAACACAGCGCCTTCACGACATGGAGGCGGTGGCAACAACAATACTACAGCGAGAATAAAAGTTACGCCTTCTTTCTTTGCGTGAACATTTGGGCGGTGTTATGCAAATCTTCCCAGATAGTGACATAGGTATGTGGGGGCGTGTTAGAACGAGCCGTTTTAGGTAGGCGTGGTTGACTCTTAACTTTTATAAAGAATATCTCTTTGGATTTGAGACTTTAGTCTTTGCAACTTTACAGATCTTCTTTATGCACCAAGAGCTCGTAACACTCCAAAGAGAAAGGAAAAATTGAAATCGCATCATATGACCCCTTTAATAAATTTTATTCCAATTGATCTCAGACCTTAAGAGAGAGACAAAGACAGATAAGAGAGGGAAAGAAGGAAGTACTGGGAAAAAAGCAGAGCCATAAATATAACATTTTATCTCCAGAGGTCTACAGGAAGTACCAGACAGTCTGAAGGACAAAACAATCTTTTAAATGTCACAATCTAGATAAATGAACAGTCCTCTGAAGGGTGGTTTAATGTACACTGGCCCTTTAAAATCTCTATCCCATCTGCTGCCTGCTTTACTTCTGTGCCTCATTCTTTTCCTCCCTCCCTTACCTTCTCAATCTTCTCATCCAGCATTCTGAAGAACTCCTGCTGACTCTCTGACGTATGTATGCTGAGAGAGAGAGAGAGAGAAAGAGATGGAGAGAGAGAAAGAGAGGAAGTTAGTGGGGGTAGGAGAAGGGAAGCAACAAATACACTAGAATTTTCCATTACAACAAGCATAAAGAACACAAATACACACTCTCTCACACACACAAAGCTACCAGCTCCTGTAGGATCCAGAGTGGCTGGGCAGGAATAATTTTTATAGACACATTACAGCAGGGACTATAAACCCTTGCCTCCACACACACACACACAAAGCACATTAACTGAGCATTACTCCATCGATACACACAAAACAATAATGAACTGTACATTCTTAATGAACATTCCCTCAAACACAATTTCTTTACCTCCAGACATTTTGAACACCATATGTATTAGCTTTCTGTTTAATGTGTTCGTAGCATTCAGAGCTCAGTGAAAATTAAAGTCCATTAAGTCATAAACAAATAAAATATTAATGGTTAACAGATCATAAATTAGTTTACACGTAAATAGTTGTAGATGTTTTGAAACATGTTTTCATCTCATGCTAAATGTTTAATAAATAGCTAAACGTATCACCCAAAAATTATTTAGTTCTTACTTCATTTACCTAGATTTTCTAATAAGACCTGTATCTTCTCTTCTTCAATTGAGCACTACAATATTTTGCAGAAAGTTCATGCTGCTCTTTTCCATATAAACACAAATCAGAATGGGGACTGAGGCAGTTTAGCTCCAACCCCCCCCCCAAATAAAATAAATAAATATATATATATATATAGTACCAATAATAAATATGTTTGTAGTTTTACGACACCTCTGTTTAAGGAATAAACAAAAATTTGAGTCATTATTTGCTGAAAATCTTATTTGTTAACTATTGGAGCTCAATAGCTCCACTCTCCATTTGCATTTTCATGGAAATAAAGAAAATATGGGTTTCAAATAGGGCTGTCACGATTTTCACTACATAATTATAGTGGTCAAATAAATTCAACGAAAATGATATTATCGCAGATATTATCACAGTTTTTTTTTTCCAGTTCAGTTGTCATCAATAGTTTAAAACTACATGAGGGTGAATAAATGACATGTTCATCTATGGTGGAACTATTCCTTTAAATGACTTTTAACAAAAAATAATTATAAAGTGTTAGCCTTTTTATTTATTCTTTATTTACATCACAATTGTGTTATTGATGCGTTAGAAATGCAATTTCACTAGAAATAATTATGGCAATAAAACACTTTGAAACTGACGGTTACATCCGAAGGCAAGAAACACATTATGTTTACATACAATAAGTTACGAAACATGGCACATCACGCTCGAACAGAACATGCAAATGAGATCCAGAGGGGATAAGACAGGCCACAAAGCAAAACAAACCACACACAATTTACAGACTTCTGGCACGTTTTCGACAGAGCAAGAACTTTAATGCCCTCACCCGCACACACAAAACAAACAGAAACACACGCACTCCGTAAACAGAAAGACACATGTATAAACCCACTCACTTCGTCTTGTTGGCGCTGGGCCCAGGCACCTCTTTGTGCTGTTTGGTCCTGTGCTGCGTCAAGCTCTTCTCCTGCAAACACACCCGGAATGAACACGTTTTCACTTACTACTGTTCAAAACAAAGCCAAATTCAGTCCCTGGTGGCCCTCTGGTGCAGAGGCCCTGTCAGTTTCTGGACGTGGGCCAGAACCAGCTTCTCCGCCTGGAACACAGCGTGATACAGAGGCCCTGGGAGTGACCTTCCTCTGGCCACTACTAATGAGAATGCTGCCCTGCTGAGAGACAGCGAGAGAGAGGGCTGCCCTCGCTTTCACTGCGTCTCTATTCTCCTCTCACCCCCCTTATCGGAACATGGGCATCTGAACACCTGCTCTGCCTGTACAACTTCATTAAGCTGGGCAGTTTAAAGGGGGAATTATCATGGAAAAAGGATTTTTCCTGCTCTATTTTAAATGCACTACGTGGACATACTCGTTCACAATGCAAGCAGATAATTTATGGCAACTAAGATGCAAAAAGGGGTAGAAACAGGACAATAGTTTTATGATGATCACTAAATTATATGATGCATGTGAAATTTGGTTCATTATGTAATATAATTCTTTTCAAGGTTTTCCATGCAAAAAATACATTGGGAATCTGAAATTGTGGATTATTACATTTGAAATATGTTGAAAACTGTATTTTGGATAAGAAATAAAAAAAGTAATGAAGCATTTTACACCCCCACTGAGCACATTAACATATGATGACCAACATTTTCATGTCAATGCCAATATTTAATAACTTGGCAGTGACATTATTACTCTTTTAACAGGTGAAAAGGTTAGCCAATCATAACGGTAATTTACATAGTGTTAAAAGTAAAGTAGCTAAACAGACAGCTTAGGTCATTATGCAAGAAACCTTAACATTATTAGTTAAGCGAAAAAGAAAAAAAAAAACAATATGCATGTGTAAGAGTGTATTGTTTTATGGTTCAAAAACAACAAAATCTCTAAAATCATTAGTATTATTAAGAAAAAGAATACATAGCTTCCTCATTAGAGAAAGAATCAGTCCAGATAAGTCCAGACATCTGAGAATTTTTTCTCAAATTTTTAAAATTTTGTAAGAAAAGATGCATTTAGAAACTCCAGAATATTACATGTTGTCTGGTAATGTGAGTGTCAAAGCATGAGAGAGAGAGTCTGTGACAAAAGAGGAATTTTTTTTTAGAATTTCCCTCTCCCACATTCCAAACATGTCGGCACACGTGTGCACTGCATATGCATACGCTTAGTTTTACCTCTCAATGTATAAGCCAACAACAGGCATATGAGCCTCAAGCGGTGTGTGTGTGTGAATACTAAGCAAAAATATGATGGACACCACTGCACAGGAAGAATTTCCCAGGTGTGTGCGCAACTGCGCAGGCATGTTTTGTATCTCACCAGGTTCTCCTGGTTGCGTGCGTTTACTCGGTCTTCTTCTCCACGCATGTACTTCACCTCCTCCACTCCCTTCATCTTATATTCATCTACAATGATAGCAAGAGAAACACAAATAAGAGGTTCACTCTTGTACTGTTAAAGAAAAGATTCACAGAGAAATGAAACTTCTATCATAATGTCATTCCAAACCTATATGATTTTCTTTCTTAAGTGGAACTCAAAAGACAACATTTCAAAGAATGTACTGGTATTTTTTCCATTCAGTTACAATGAATGGGGACTTTGTGTAAAAGACACAAAATCACCATAAAAGTTTCATAAAATAGCCCATATGACTTGTGGTATATTGAAAGTCTTATATAGATGATAGATTTGTGTGAAAAGAAAGGTAATTAATGTCTGATAAGCTTGCCCTTCAACTAACTGTTGTACTGAGTCAGTGAGTTGAACTTGAGAATCAAATCAGTCTGATTCATGAACATCAGATTCATTGAAAATATCTGATTCAAAAGAATGAATCATTCATGAATCAGGCATCGACACTTCTCTCATGAACTTGCCCAAACAGCCACTGTATGTGTTTACATTGTATATGTATACGGTATACAACATATATATTCGGTCTTCAGTTTTAGGACCACTTTTACATGCATTTATGGTGCTTTTTGTAATTTTGGAGCTTGACAGCTTTATTCCACCTTCACTCTCATTATACTGAAAAGAGAGGTCATATTCTTCAACACCTTTTTTTGGTTTGGAACAATTTGAGTGAGAGAATTCACATTTGAAACAACAGCTCTAACAGATGAACGTTTTGAATTTTGCCCTTTCCCATCATCGGTAATTACCAGCGGCCATGTACGTACTTGCATGTCCATGCATTCACTTCCTCATAACACATACACACACCCACACATATACATAAATCCGTCTTTTACTCTGTCTACAAATCAGCGTGAAGCAATCACAGCCCACTCAATTTCTGTTTATCTTCGCCTCTATCCGTCTTTCTCTCCTTTTCTCGCTGTGAACTCCCTGTCAGTTACCATCATGACAGCTGGAGTGGGCAGTCTGTGAATGTTACTCAGTGCGGCCCATCAGCACAAGCACAAAAAGTGAGAAAAAAAAAAAAAAAAAAAAAAAAGAGAAATAAAAAAGGACTATATTTTTTCCATATTTTTTTTCCCATCATGTCCCTTTAGGGGCTCTGTAGAGCACTAGTAATCCAGATTTGGTAGAAAAAAAAAAAAAAAAAAAAAAAAGAGGAATATAAAAGGAGAAAAAGAGAGAGAGCAACGCCACCAGTCTTTCACAGCTTGAGGAATGTAAACATGTCTCTGCACAAAAGACCACGCTTCAGCATGCTGACAAACACACACACACACACACTCAACCAAACCAAGGAGAAACATCACACACAAATTAAAACCAAACTTTAATTGATTTGGCTGTTCTGTGTTACACAAAACAGGCCTCCTGGTTCTCAAAGAGCATATACATGCATACATACGGATACATCTCTCTTCTCACACACACTCGCATGTACGCAAGTAGGGTGATAGCATTACTAAAAAAGGAGATCTGAGGAACATATCATTCCTAATCCATCTTTTCAGGACGAGAATCATCCGTGAAGCACGCATCTCAGAGAAACGGAGGATTTTGGAGACATTTTGTCAGTTTAGTATGTTCCAGACGGACTATTTTTGGCGATAAGATGAGAGGTTCTCTTATGTAGGGATATTTCGATTGGCTAATTAGTGATAACAGCATGATGCCGACCTTTAGGACCTGATGGTTAGAAGGACGCTCGCTTTCTCAATAGACAGAAATAAGGTTGGCCTCTGTGCGACTTTTATTATTTTAAACTATTATATTGAAGTATGACAATATTGAAGTAGAGTGAGGATAGAAAATGATAGGGAGAATGAGAAATGTTGCAAGCTGGATTTATGAGCATCATGGGATGTGTTAAAGAATGGCAGGGTAGTGAATATTTATATATAAATATTTTATTCATAAAATTAAACACTGAATATAGAGGTGATTTTATGTGCCTTTTATTAGGCCATTCAATTTCTTAAGGCTGTGATGGTAGGCAGTTCTGTGCCTGCTTCTTGTGTCATGACTCATGAGTATGACAGTACCAAGGCAAAGATATTTTTACACCATCTCCGATTTTTCCATTTCAGTGTTTAACCCCTGAAGATAGAGCTGGGCAGTTCTAACTATGTGAACCAACTGCCAATTTCAAAAAACAAAACACACACAAATTCAGTCATTCATTTATGGCATCACTAAAAATGCTCAATTAGATCCCAGAGTCTTTTTTGCATTCTAAATAACTCTTAACTTTTTTAATTTTTCACTAAATGAGCAGAAAGAAGATTAATTATGTTCAGACACGATCAGGGAGTTTGCTGTTGGGTTCAAAACTGCTTTTTTGCCCCGTCTTTAACGAACAACCTCTTTGCAAAAATTAAAATAAATAAATAATAATAAAAAAAACACATGCTTAAGGTTAGATGTGATCAAGCAACTTCAATCACTCTCTTAATGTTGGTATCATTCAGATGGATATACAGAACAACAGGTGCAACACACAGCTCAGGGTTTGGGATATTTTTCTACATTTTATACTTATTGTTAGTCCTTCTGATGAATAAATGAATGAATAATGTCAAGGAACTTGATTCCTCATCAAACATTTTATATCTACTTAGCAAAAAAGGGTCAATATGATGTTAGCAATTATAGAGAAAATACTTACCACTCTGCTTTACATAAACCATGTAAATAATTTTATTACATATAATTTCTGACAATTTCTTGAGACTGCAGCATGTAAAGCCCCCCCCC
>NW_015538003.1:49775-70882 GCF_001515605.1 Sinocyclocheilus anshuiensis
AAAAATGTATTTACTTTTTCAGAGCAACATCACACCATACATGCTAATCACTAGGCCTCCCATGTTTATTCTCTTTTTCTGTGTTCGTGACAAGATGCCTTCTGACGACCAGGTAATTTAGCTGTCTGGCTGCTCGTTCGGCTAAATCGAAACAAATCGGACGACAACACAGCTCCCACAAGCCCGTCTTCCTCTCACTTTTACCTTCTGGCCTAATTTCAGATGTGTTCAGTGCTGTGAGTGGCGTGTCTGAGGAACATGAGTGGGCTGCTTTACTTTTAGAATCAGTGTGGAGAAGCTTTGCCCTGAAGCTCTTCTGTAAGTGGGCGTCTGTTAACACAGCGAGTCCACCGCAAAGGAGGAGAGTTTGTCAATCTCGCACTCGCTTTGATAGTAGGTGGAAGATTACTCGCTAACGTTATGGCGGAACAGAGAAGAGTTATGAAAAAAGCAGAGTGTCACCGAGATGATCTGTTGCGCTACTGTATGTCCGTTGCTGTTAAAAACATTAGCTAAACAGTCGCTTTGTGAACGCAGTCACTTGGTGACTTTGAAAAATGGCTGTATGTAAGCCATGTGTACACACACACCCTCTTATGCTTTGTTCAAACATATAGTGGTTTTATCGCTGAAGGTCGATGAGTGGCTGTATTATTGGGCCATATAGGGCGTTCCTACTGCTGGGTGGCCTGTTATTGTTAACTTGCAAAACTAGCAATAATCTAATTACAATTAAATGGAAATAAATCAGTTTTCTTGTCTCTAGAATGAAATGGAGGGGAAAGATTTGACTGTAGTAACATTTCTGAAATGTATTATGCATCTTATTGATGCATGAATCAATGCTGGCAATATCAGAGTTCTCCATGCATCATTTTTTTTCTAAAACTAAATCACCCTGCAAACTTAATAAAGCTAAGTTGGTAATGCAAGGCACTAGCAACCCCAAAGTCATAGGTTTGATTTATAGGAAAAACAAACATATTAATGTAAACCTTGACATTGTTGCATTGGATAAAAGCATCTGCCAAATGCATATGCAATGACCGGAAGATATTAATCATGCAGAATAAATAATATAAAACAATGAAATTGCTTATAATAAATGTTAACATGGATTCTATACCTATTCCTAAAATCGATCTTTTACTCTACTTGAGTTATGAATATGAGTTTGCAGAATGTATTGATTATGCAATAAAAGACTGTACCAGGAAGTAATCGCAAAAAAAAACAAAACTCAAAAAACAAACATACAGTGTGCAAGAGTATTGTTATCATTAACTTAATCTATTAAAAATCATTTTCATTAATTGAAACATAAATATCAGACTAAAAACTTATTTTATTTTAGTTAGTTGTCAAGGCAAAATTTCTCATTTTAAGTTAAAGTGCTAAAACTGAAATAAAAACCAAATTATAGCTACAAAGAAATATTAAAAAACAACTAATAAAAATGGAAAAAGGCCATAACATTTATAAAATGTACATTTTTATTTTATTTTTTATAAATACTATAATAGTACATGCAGTACATCATATTAAAATGGCATGCAACAATGTAGTGTGAATAAATAAATAAAAATGATCTTATGTGCTGGTTCTTTTTAATAAATCAAAGATGCAAAATGCGCAGTAGCCAGATTCAAAAAACAAATGACTCTTACAAGATGGTTCTTTTAATAAATAGGTCAAAAAGACAAGTTACTGGATTAAATGCATCTGAAACAACTTGCAGCATCATCCAAAGATAATTTATTTCAAACTAAAGTAAAATGTAAATTATAACATACAGTACCAAGTAACAAGATGAATCAACACCCAGTTTTAATAGTAGAACTAGTAAACTTTTCTCATCGCACTGCAAACGGTCGCTGACTGTCGGTCATGTCAGATATGGCCGGCTCTTGTTGAAAATCAAATGTCTTCTGGTCACTTTGTCGGTGCAAATCGGCGTCAACGTGAACGCCCCGGTAAAGACTGGCAGCACACTCACACACCCACACACCAATCTAAACAGCTCAGTGCAGCTCACATGTAACCAGACAGCATATTCTCCGCCTGCTGCCTCTCTTGTTTGTATTAGGGCAGCTCGGCCTTTCCTGTCATTGTGCGTGCCGGAGATCTTGTGTGTTGTTGGGATCGACTAAGCACTGAATCACAGATGAGGACACACGCACACACAATCACTGCCTGAACACTGACACAGTTTGACTAGTAAACAGTCTGTTGGCACTAATCAAGCCAGGGCGAGAGCTGAGAGTTGAGAGAGAGAGGGGCGAAAACTGTCTCCCTCTGTTCTATTGATAGAGCTGTTTGACTGACAGCCGGGAAGGGCAGTGGAAAGAAGGACATCGGGCTGGCAGCAGAAAGAGAGAAAAAGAGTGAGTGAGAGACATAAAGATAGACAGATAGAGCGAGAAGAAGGGGGGAGTTCGCAATAATCCACAGTAACCAGGTCACTGCTCTGTTCGCACTGGTGAATATAATACTCATCAATCTGTTGTTGTGCCTTAGAGTTCACTCAGATTATCAGAACGCCACATGAGCCTACAGATCTCACACACAGAACGAAAGAGACGAGGACCAGAAGATACAGTATAAACACTCACATCCTCAAAACATAAGAGGAAGTGCAGAACTCAGAGAAGTAGCCCCTACATGACTACCGGTACTTCCCTATGATCAAAACATTGTCAAATGATTAGCTAAATAACGACACTATCCCACGAGGCCACGGGACAGGAGTTAGTGTTCTTAAACAGTGGAGAAAAACAATAAGGCTGATGTCACATGACAGTGTTAACACTGTGGATGTAGCATGTTCAAATTGTATTGATAATACACACATGCATGCATTCGTATATTATGTACATTATTATTGGTCAATAAGTTCTTCATCAAAAGCAGCAAATATGTACGATTAAAATGGTATACTTGCTAGTGTTCTTGTTAACTAAAATTATTAAAAATAGTTTTTGGCAATTTAAATATAGCTGAAATAAATAAATAATAGATTAAATACCTCACAAAAATGAGAAATGTTGCTTTATATGCTCACCAGGGCTACATTTATTTCCTCAGAAATAAAGAAAAAACAGTAGTACTGCAAAATATTATTACAATTTAAAATAACTGTTTTGTATTTTAATACATTTTTAAAATGTAATTTATTCCTACAATGTCAAATGTTATTATTCCAGTCTTCAGTCTCACATGATCCTTCAGAAATCATTCGGACATGCTGCTTTTGATGCCCCAGAAGCATTTCTTTTTATTATCAATGTTGAAAACAGTTGTTTTGATTAATATTTTTGTAGACACCGTGATACTTTTTTCAGGATACTTTGATGAATAGAAAGTCACACTTGATCAAATGAATGCATCCTTGCTGAATAAAACTGTTAATTTCTTTAAAAAAAAAAAAATAAAAAAAAAATTGCTGATCCCCAACTTTTGAACGGCTATGTACATACTATATATACACAACAGAAATATTAGTGGTTTGGAAGTACTCTCTCTTGAACATGGAGGGATACCGAAAGGGATACCATGGGTGAAAAAAAAAAAGAAAGAATGAAGTAAAATAGCTTAGGTAATGGGAAGGCGGGCAGAAAAGTAGGCAGAATAACGAAAAGGAGACAGCCCATCGCAAAGAAAGGAAGGAAACAAGGAAAGTGTGGCCTTGAGAAGAACGACATATATGCAGAGGGAGGGATAAATGTCAGGGGAGGAAAACTGGGAGTTTGTGATCCCACGTTACTCACTCTCTCCCTCGTTCTCAGACCGTTCCCCACCATCTCACACACTCGGAATCCTTAGAGACCGAGAAAAGAACATGGCAGGAAGAGGGAGAGAGAGGGAGAGCGGGTAGGCGGCAGCCTCCTGTGGCTGCTCATCGAGAGTTTCCTGTGTGGATTTTCTGCTGTTTTACCCCGAATTCTTAATCTCCTATAATCTCGGTCACTCTCTCACAGGTCGCACACTAAGGGCTGCTGTTATCTAAACCCTTTAAAACATATTTACACCCTCTCACACACACAAAACTCAGTGAACACACTCACAGGAATGAGTCGTCACTCACTCCAGCTGATAACGTTATCCTCAAAACACACGCCTGTTGGCACAGATGTAGCTGACAGTCTTTACATAGACACACACATCAGTATGACTGCTCAGAAGGATGCAACCAAGAATTCCCAGAATGTAATCAGCTTCCCAAAACATTGTAAAACATTATTCACTGCCTGGACATAAATTACTTAACTGGCTGTTTGTTCTGCTTAACATTTAATCTTGAATGAGTCTTGAATGATTGGTAAAAACAGCCTATGTCAATGCCAGCGATGTTCAAAGATGTCTGTCTGTCCCTTACATTTGAATTACTTCCCACATATCAGGTCTGCTTGAATAACATGGATGGAGCCATAACTGCTGGAGCCTGTTCCAACTGACTATTCAAAGCATTACATTATGCATTTAGCTTCAAGCATAGGGTTGGCCAGCAATAAAAACAACTACTGCCAAATGACTCTTAAGAGTTTGTTTTACTGAATCAAAAACATACAGTCTGAGTAAATGTAGTCCAATTCACTAGCCAATGACTCTTGTGACTTGAGCTGGTTTGAATCGTTCAAAAAGACTGCTCGACTCACAGGTTACCAGTTTGAAAAATCCTTCACTGACTCTTTCAAATACACATCCAAAATCATAGTACACTAAACTATACCAAAAAAGCCCAGTTTTGAGCTAATATTACCCACAAGTACCCTATGAAAGAGAAGAGTCATGTTTAAACTATGTATGAACTTGAAAGTCGTTTTAAGATAACAAATTTAGCTAATGCTTGCACGCAAACAGTACACAGAGGTTGGTCTGTGTAATCAAGACAATTTTATGATAAGGTGTCCCAATACTACATTCCAAAGTGTACACTTTCCCCTTATTAGCAAGGTACATAAATGTAAAGCATAGTCCAAGTATATTAACTGGGACAAAGCCAAAAAAACAGACTGAAAAGCAGGCTCTTATCCATCAACAATAGTCCAGTGGATAAATTACATTCTCAAAATGTGACAGCCTCCCATGGAAATTAATAATATCTCTGGATATTTAAGAGACTGTGGACAGTGACGTCCAATAAAAACCTTTAATTTTGGACACATAAAAGCCAGTTGTATGGAAAATGACCAATTAATCATTGAGCGGACTCTCTTATTTACTCTCCAAAGCTATGCCTACCCCAAAACACATGAACACACACAGGTAGACCAGAGGCAAACCAGCATCACAATGAAAGACGACAACTCAATGCTGTCAGATTACTTAATGTCTCATTCACCGGTGAGAAAACTTTACAGTACAAAGCGCATAATATTACAGTAAATATGCCTTTCATTCTCGCTCGGTCTGCAATAGCGCAATGGAACGCGCTGATGACGTATAATGTCAGACAGCGTGAACAGGGTGCGCGGAGATATGCAAATACATATGTTGACAGGCAGGTAGAACAGCCTATCGTAGTCCTCAGATCATAAAATATGATTGGACGAACATTTTATGGTCCTGCACTGTAAAAAAATGCAACTGCATATTTTCCAGTATAGGAAACATTGAGTCTCAAACGCTAAAAAAAATGCTATTTTCTTGAAACTACATAAAAACCCTTGTCAGACCAAAAAAAATTACCTCAAATGTTGTCCCAACTAGTCAAACACAGTTGTCTGAACGAAGAATTTCATATTGTTGAAATGTTAAGACCTTGTCAGTTCCCAGCATGCATTGCAGCATGAATAAATTATGCAGTTACTGTTATAGGATTATTGTTTTGCTGTTTGCTGACTTCATTTAAACTTCATTTTGTTGTCGTTTTGTCATTATTGTTAGTTATTTGTTGTACTGTGTCACCGTTCTTGAGGTTTGTGTTTTGAGGCCTAGAGTATGTTCAACCACTTATATCCATTTCCTAGAAATCTTAGTCTTGTAAGATGTTTAACAAACAAAGACAATGCTGTCTACATATTAGACTAAGTTATCCATTAAGGTTTCTATAACAATTCACTGTTTACCATTCGTAAATAAACATAACATTGATAATGTGGTGACTTTTTATACAACATTTTTTTTTCATCCAGGAAACAGAAACAAATTAATTACCTCAACGACAGCAATTATTGTTTCAGTTGCTGTGACAAGAATTTTTCTATTAGCAAAATAAGACAATCAGCATTGTATGAACAAACAAATTTACGCTTGCTAAACGATGTATCTTTACTGAGAAGAAATGAAAAACTATTGAGAGAATCGTTTTACGTTTTCTCAACTATTTATTTTTTACAGTGTACGCCTTCCACAGACGATATAGACCACTTAACTTTTTTATTGTGATTAATATCGGGATGTGAAGACACTTTCAACCAGCATAACAAAAAATGTTTTTGAACCAAATCACCTACCATGCCTTTAAACCCCAAAAATAAAAACAGTGTCATTCTGTCATCAATCCTATAGGATTTCCTTTGTGCTGGAGCATACAATATTTTGGAGAACGTTGGCTTCTAAACAACACTGGACCCTATTGACTTTCATTAGGTGGACAAAAAACATTTGAAAAGATATTTTTCAAAATCCCATCTTTTGTGTTTCAAAGAAGAAAGTCAAACAAGTTTGGAATGACATGAGGGTGAGTAAATGATCAGAATTTAAATTTTTGGGTGAAATATTCCTTTAAACATCTTGTTTAAGGCCAGAATGGTAATAGTTCATGTCTTGCCTATTATAGGATTTAAACCTACAATAGTTTGATTACCAGTCCAGATTTTTTTTAAATTAGATAAGCTATCCTTAGGTAAAGCAATTAACGCTATTATCTGTAGCCTATAGTGTTCAATAATTCTGATGCTTCTGAAAAAGTTTTGTTCCACATGAATGTGTACTTTCCTGATGAAGTTATGTGTGTGTGTTTGTAACTGACCAGTGAAGAGGTCTCCGTTGCTGTAGGCTTTGCCCCGGCCCTCTTCGTCGTTGGGCACAGCCGACACCTGCTTAGCCGAGGTGCAGCCCATGGCCTCACTCCCTCCCCCCTCTCACCATCTCACCTGAGAGAGACAGAAAACACATTCAACAAGGAGGCTGACAGTGTACGATTAAAGGCAGAACGGACACACTATTAGCTCCATTAGCGTCTCTGCTGGGTTACGTACTACCGATCATCAGGAAAAGAAAACACATCCGAGTTGAGCCTGAACAGATCCAGACATGCTTTCCATCACAGCCCGAAGCCAGACATACAGATTAATCTTTTTTTTTCACCCCGTTACTTATGAACATGTGTATCTTCAAAGTGAACCCAGGCCAAGACCAACACAAGATACACACAGCAGCACCAAAAAGCATTTGGACACACTTACAAAGTATGAATGTCACTGAACAAAATATCAACCCAATGGCATTTACACAGAAAGAAATATAGCAAAACGTGTAGGGAAGTCTGTTAGACTTTTAAGGATAAATCAACAGATAAGTTTGTTCAAAATGAAGACAAAGCATTTTGACTGTTTCTGATTGTCAAACATCAATGGAAAATGTTCATTAGGGCGTCGAATCAACTTTTTTTTAATTTAAAAAAAAGATTTCCAAGCAATCAGTGCAATATAAAGTATGTATGTGGTGTGACTTACGTATCCAAACAGAGTGCTGCAGGGATGACGCATTTTTGTAGACCAAAACCCGGAAACGAGTTAGCATTTTAGCATTTCCAGTTACATCGGCATGCAGTTGAAAGGTTTTTTGAATGGGTTATTGGTTAAATGCCTAAAATATACTCTGTGGTTAACATAAACACAAGATAAATTCATGTTTTATTCTATGACACAAAATATATCAGTAATACACCCTCTAAGATTTCACTGACATAGGCGGTTGCCAACAAGTGGCTAAATGGGACTACAGAGGTTGTCAGGGACAAACATCATGCCGAACAAGTAAACTGATCTACTCGCAGTGCAATAAAAATATGTTTTAGCCTATTATCACTGACAGAACAATTGTCAAAATATAATTTAGCTGCTGTCTTTTTAAAATCTGTGCTTTTATGTTGTTTTGGTTGTGAATGACTTTTTAATGAATCTGTTGAGTCCATGATTAAAAGAATCACTCATAATATTCAAAAAGATACTTGTTTGTCAACACCCATGAGCGTAATCACATAAACTACTGTATGAAGGCACAGAATGAACCAGTAATCTGAATGTGTATTTTTGGTCAACTGAATCAATCCCATGTACTAGCTGAGAGGATTCAAATATAAGGCCCCTGAACAGAATCAGCTATCAATGTTAGAATCGACTCCCAATGCCTTGGAATCTAAGAACCACTTCTTTTTGAGATTGACTCCCAGTCCTAATGCCCACAGTTAATGTGATGAACTATACCTAGGACAACGGTGTAAAAAAATGACTTCATGGATCAACTAAAATAACCTTGCTCCCAGCTGGTTAAAATAAATGGACAAAATGGCCCATAAAAGTGAAGTTAGTTCTAAGAACACCATTAGATAAATCATTTGTTTACAATGCCACTTCGTTGGATTTTTCCCATCGAATGCAGTGAGATTCAAAATACAACAGGATTTTTAAATGAGTTCTTGGTGAAATGTCTGTGGTTAATACAAGCTCAGGATATTTTAACATTTTATTCTGGCATAAAACACATCAGTAATGATTTTATTTGTCTTGAAAAAGGCAGATGCTAACAAGTAGCGAAATGGGTTAACAGAGGTTTTCTTGGACATTAAACTTCATCACGCCAAACAGTCACTAGTCTGCTTTTAAACTCTCACAATTGAGCTCTTGCAAACTATTCAACTCAAACTTTCAGGGAAAATATTTTTAAATAAAGACTGAAAGAGTTGTCAGAAGCTTAGCTTTTTACTTCTGGCAAATGTATTTAGGTATCAAAATGTAAAAGTTGTGTAAATTTGTTAAGATTATAATTATTAACAAAACATGTAAGAATCATAAACTTTTGTCACAGAGCTTATTTTCTTGCAGTAATGCAATGGAACAATCCTATAGGGCTTTTGTCAAGGGAATCAGGGTGATTTTCAGGTTGGCCTACAAAACACGTAAATCACTGCAGTACTCTAGATGTTTTGCAGCCATTGCATATAAAAACACCTTCAGAATTTGCGGCAGAGATATGAGAACATCTCATCCAGAAAAAAGAGGGAAAAGAGGGGGACAAATTGAGAGAGGACAAAACAGAGGAGAGCAAGATCAAAAGAGCCGGCTACTCCTCCTCCCCTCTCTTTCCTCGTTTGAAGTCGTCAGGAGGGGCAGTGTTTAGCTCTGCCTTTAGCAGCACGGGGCGAGGACAAAGCACCAGGTGTACAGGCGAGAGAAAAGTGTGTATGTGTGCACAGATGAGCCTGACCGCTCTCTGCTGCTAGTCTTGAGTAAACAAGATCTGCTTCTCAAGGCTGCAGAGGTTTGGTGCGCCATCCCATAAAAGCCTGTGAAAGTATAATCACCCACTGTAGGGGTTTTCGATGAGGAAGTGTTTAGATTTACACCATCTCAAGTCTGAAACGAGTGTTATCCATTCAAGTTGCTCATCAGGATTGGAAAGGCCTTCATTTGTGAAGTTCTACACATGCTCTGCCACTTGTTTTGCTGATAAAATATACTTGGCTAATTTGACAATGCTTTCAGTTACCAATAAGAGTATAGTACTTTAAGCTCAGCTTAACATATTCTCATGTTTAAATTCATTTTTCCCTTCAAATAAATGCAGAAACGCTTGAAGAAAGCATAATTTGTCACACAAAAATTACTGAATTCAGAATAGCATGCTATCCAATTCAACATCCTATTCCAAAAATTTCTTCAACTAATTGTGGCCCTTTTTTAAAAAAAAAACATCTTTTTTTTTTTTATATAGTGCTGAAAAAGAGCAAAGATAAAAATGGATTTATTCATCCTTGTGTTACCTAACAGAGGTTGAGAAGTCTATTCACAACTCTTGCGACTGAGCCTGAGACATAAACAAGAAGCCATCTGGGCACTTGTGTGAGGTTCACTTTCTCTTGCGCAGACAGAACGTTGACTTCTGTGTTCTGTAAAAGCTGTGTGTATACATGTACCAAGATCAGTGACTGGATGTGTTTCTATACAGGTCATGTGTGTCATGCATGGCATGGTCAAATAGATCATTTGTTCAAGAGAACAAGGGAGAATTATCAAGTCACATTTTTGAGGCACATCCAGGTATTTATTTATAAGGATAAAATGATATTAAAATTCTGACTATAAGCCAATAATTATTTTCACATTAAGGCTGATAACTGATAAATTGCTGATATTAAAAATTAACTATTTGTCTAAAAAAAGAAACACTAAAAACTAATATTTTTTTTTACATGAGAATTTAGGAATTTTAATGTACACTATGAAAAATGAATATTCATACTTTAGATGTATTAAAGATTACATGTAACAGTGATTAAAAGTAACAGTAAAGACTTTTACATTGTTACAAACAATTCTATTTCAAATAAACGCTGTTTTTAATCTTCTATTAATCAAAGAATGCTGAATAAAATATTACAATTTCCACAAAAAATAAGCAGCATATCTGTTTTCAATTAATAACAATAAAATGTTTCTTAATGATTGATTTCTGAATGATTTCTGAAGGATCACCAAAGAGTGAGTGTATGCATGTATGTATGTATGTACGTATGTATGTATATATATATATATATATATATATATACATATATATATATATATATATATATATATATATATATATATATATATATATATATATATATATATATATATATATATATATATATATATATATATATATATATATATATATATATATATATATATATATATATATATATATATATATATATATATATATATATATATATATATATATATATATATATATATATATATATATATATATATATATATATATATATATATATATATATATATATATATATATATATATATATATATATATATATATATATATATATATATATATATATATATATATATATATATATATATATATATATATATATATATATATATATATATATATATATATATATATATATATATATATATATATATATATATATATATATATATATATATATATATATATATATATATATATATATATATATATATATATATATATATATATATATATATATATATATATATATATATATATATATATATATATATATATATATATATATATATATATATATATATATATATATATATATATATATATATATATATATATATATATATATATATATATATATATATATATATATATATATATATATATATATATATATATATATATATATATATATATATATATATATATATATATATATATATATATATATATATATATATATATATATATATATATATATATATATATATATATATATATATATATATATATATATATATATATATATATATATATATATATATATATATATATATATATATATATATATATATATATATATATATATATATATATATATATATATATATATATATATATATATATATATATATATATATATATATATATATATATATATATATATATATATATATATATATATATATATATATATATATATATATATATATATATATATATATATATATATATATATATATATATATATATATATATATATATATATATATATATATATATATATATATATATATATATATATATATATATATATATATATATATATATATATATATATATATATATATATATATATATATATATATATATATATATATATATATATATATATATATATATATATATATATATATATATATATATATATATATATATATATATATATATATATATATATATATATATATATATATATATATATATATATATATATATATATATATATATATATATATATATATATATATATATATATATATATATATATATATATATATATATATATATATATATATATATATATATATATATATATATATATATATATATATATATATATATATATATATATATATATATATATATATATATATATATATATATATATATATATATATATATATATATATATATATATATATATATATATATATATATATATATATATATATATATATATATATATATATATATATATATATATATATATATATATATATATATATATATATATATATATATATATATATATATATATATATATATATATATATATATATATATATATATATATATATATATATATATATATATATATATATATATATATATATATATATATATATATATATATATATATATATATATATATATATATATATATATATATATATATATATATATATATATATATATATATATATATATATATATATATATATATATATATATATATATATATATATATATATATATATATATATATATATATATATATATATATATATATATATATATATATATATATATATATATATATATATATATATATATATATATATATATATATATATATATATATATATATATATATATATATATATATATATATATATATATATATATATATATATATATATATATATATATATATATATATATATATATATATATATATATATATATATATATATATATATATATATATATATATATATATATATATATATATATATATATATATATATATATATATATATATATATATATATATATATATATATATATATATATATATATATATATATATATATATATATATATATATATATATATATATATATATATATATATATATATATATATATATATATATATATATATATATATATATATATATATATATATATATATATATATATATATATATATATATATATATATATATATATATATATATATATATATATATATATATATATATATATATATATATATATATATATATATATATATATATATATATATATATATATATATATATATATATATATATATATATATATATATATATATATATATATATATATATATATATATATATATATATATATATATATATATATATATATATATATATATATATATATATATATATATATATATATATATATATATATATATATATATATATATATATATATATATATATATATATATATATATATATATATATATATATATATATATATATATACACATATATATATATATACACACACACACACATCATGCATCCTTCCAATTTATTTAGTAAATTATTTGATTGTAGTTTGTTCATGTCTTAGAAAAATCTCTTTTAATCTTCACAAATTCACATGAAAGTGTGGACGAAATTGTTATAGACAAACTTTCAATGTGCATAACACCTCAACCAACAACCATACCCATCAATCCTTATATCTCAAGGCATTCAAACAAACACGCAATCAGCTCTGACAATAGAAATAATTCACTAATGTGTGAGGACAAATGAATAACCTACTTTCTAGGCAACAGCCTTGAAGATGAAGTCAAGCAAAATAGCATCACACCCTTACTAAAACACACACACACACACAGCAAGTACACACCCTCAAACAGGCCGCAGGGCTGAGAGCTGTCTGAGCCACCGCTCACCCTGAAAAACAGGCTGATCAGGAGAGAACACGAATCACAGGAGCACAAGAGCTCAAGTCCTTTGAATCTCAGCTGAGACAGAACAACACAAACACCAAACCCCTGCTCTGAAGACTCCTGCTCATCTACGCCTGTGACCGAGCGAGCAGGACAGCGACCCCCGACCATAATATTTACTCACCCGCAACAGCTGTAGCATCAACTCCGCTTCCCAGTTTAAACAGATCACCAAGCCTGCTGAGACACACAGTGAAAACGTCTCGGTGCTGTCATGATAAGACTAAAGCCTCTTTCTCTTTCGTTCCTTCTTTATGTCTTAAGCAGTGTGAGAGGTGGTTTGGGGGTGGAGAGATGTTAAAATAATAGCGCTAGTGTTTAAGAAGGGAACTCTCTAACCACGAGAAGAGAGGGGCAATGAAAGGACTGAGGGAGAGACAGAGAGTTCAAGTCAGAGGAAGCAATGAGTCTGAGAAACAGATGGGAAGATAAAAATGTCAAAGATGGTCAAGGTGACAGTTTGTAACCATTTATGCCCAGAACTTAAGCTAAAAGCAATGGTTCGCAAACCTCCCAGCAGACCACTTTAAAAGAAAAACAACAACTGTAGACTACCTAACAGCCAAAACTTAGAGGAATCCCCAACTACCTCAAAACAATTACCAACACCATAATTAATCATTTATTGTTATGAGTTGATTAATCAGTTGGTAAAATTTCAGGTAGGTAAGATTTTTGAAGCAACCAAATACAGCAAAAACTGAAATTTTGTGATTTAAAATGTATTTATATTTTCCATTTTAACATATTTTACAATATAATTTTCAGCAGCCATTACTCCAGTTTTCAGTGTCACATAATCCTTCAGAAATCATTCTAATATGCTGATTTGGTGCTCAAGAAACATTTATTTTTATTATGTTGAAAACGGTTAAGCTGTCTTTTTAACAAACGTCTTTACAGTAAAAATTTCATACATTATATAAATATTTGAAATATTTTGAAATGCACTTAAATTTTATATTTTCAGTTTTCAATTTAATAGGATTTTTTTTTTTTTTATAATTTTGTTATGTGCGTTGTCAGTTTTATACATTTTTGGTCGTATTTTAAATATGACTAAGTTAAATTGGTTTTTACTCAGTTTATTTTATAGTGCTTTTCTGTTAGTTGCAAAGGCTACATTTCAATGTTTTTAAAGTTTTTTTTTTTATCTAATATTTATATCTTAACTAATTAACAAAAATGTTTTTAATAGATTTATTTTAGTTAACAATAAAAACCGTGAAAAATGCCCAGGGATACCAATTTGCCTTAACAAGCAGCACTAACAAATGTTTCCATGCAAGTTTTCCAAAAACTCCTCTCAACTTCTGAGGGAAATCAGCCTATGAATGACTACATTTCAAGCTAGCATGGGAACAGGCTAAAATATAAACTCGTTTACCAATCCATTCGTACATAAAACGTCCCATTGAGTTGAAATGAGACAATTCACTAAAGAATGGTGTCACATACTATTCACACAGAAACTCATTCTACTCCCGTTTCATGAATGAGGGCCAGTGTACGCAGCCAAGACGGTGTGGAAATCTTACTTGCAAAAGTCAGAATCGATCCCTCCATCCACTGTCACACCGTACCACTCAGGGCTGTCCCAACACCGCCTGCGTCTGACTGACTCACTGACTTAACCCCTCAACAACTGATTTGTGCCTGTCACCTCTATACTGCGCGTGGGTCTGTGACTTGGTGTCTGTGCCACTACAGTCAGAAAAGAACCAAAATGACTCATAAACATCACACACCTCTCATATGACTAGTCAAACGAAACCTCGAGTACCTCATTTTTCTTCTAGATCAGCATTTTCAAAACAGCACACCTTTGTATCTTTCCTTTCTGTGATTACTAATAAGTACCATCTCTCCTCCAGTGAACGAACGCACAAGGCTACAGCTTCGTGGAAATCAACTCCAGGGTCAGGTCTGTCATTTTTCCGTATCCATCTCTATAAAGCTGACAAGCGCCTCCTAATTCTGCCTATAAATATTCATTTGAAATTAGAAAACCATCTATTATATACCAATTCTGTTGCTTGCTGCCGTATAATTGGTCTGCCCATTTCCTGTAAGTATACACACAGCTCTCTAATGAGCTCTTGAAAGTCTCCAAATGAAAATCCCTCTCACTGTGCGAAACTCATTTACATCCCTTTACGAAATGTTTACTAATTCAGCGAAATTTGACTAAGGTTTAAAAATGTCATGCTTCCATCTAAATGGCACCGGTAGTAGACGGCATTGTTATTTAAACATTCAAATCAGCGCGTCCATCGGTCTCAGCACGTACGCATGGGACAGTGGCGCCTTGATGCAGGGACGGAGAGGACGTCCATGTTTGACAATAGCAGAGGAGGATGTTTGATCTGTGTCATATCAGAACAGCGAGCGCTGGTTAGTCACACACAGCCTTCAGCCTGACCTCTACCTTGTGGATCAAAAGAGTGACACAAAACTAAACCTCAAAAGCCACCTCTGAACCACATGGGCCTTTCTCTGGATGATTGGATTTGTAATCGATCCCATCAATGCTTTCCAAGGCAGGAAGGATCGAGGACAGTTGGTGTATTTCTTAGACTGTACAGTAAGGCAAGGCCTAAAATGCCACGATGCAAAGCTATCTACATGTGCAAATAGTTTATTTCCTTCATTTTTTAAAGGCGACATCTTTTCTTATTTTGACATATCCAAGTGAAACAGCATCTTGAAAAACAAACAAACAAAAAATGTATGGTGGTATTTAATTTGGTCTATCGGGAATGGGATCATTGTCATTTGATATTGCCCTGATCACGTTTGAGTGACAGTTTGTCCTGCCCTCATACCGATGTACACGTCATCAGAGAAAAGATGTCATTGCAAACGGGAGGGGAAGCTATTTTGATGATAAATTAAAAGGGCATGTGGATAAAAAAAAATTACAAAAAAACTCCGATGTGCACTGGTAAATCATTTAAAAAAACACTGCAATATTTCATTTTAAAAAGATCAATTTTGATTTTATCGTGACTTTAAAAAGCATGCATTGATAATTATTCATCAGAATGGTATACTTAAAAGGGTCATAAACTGCCTTTTTTATTATTTTCTACTGTTCTCTGAGGACCTATTATAATGTTATCAAGATTTTTACAACAAAAAGCATCATAATTTTGAAGTAATAGTAATAGTGAAGTAATTTTTCTGTCTTGCTTTGAAGCCCCTCATCAGAACGCTCTGTTTGAATAGGCATGGCGGATTGTAGACTCGGAAGTAAAGACCCACTGCCATGATTGGTTAACAGTTGTGAATGTTTGACAGCCTAAATCCTTCTTAGATGGATGCATAAATTCTCAGTACATATCAAACAATCTGTAATAAGACAAAGCAATAGCAACCACATTTATAAAAAATAAATTAAAAAAATAATTATATATATAAATATATATACACACATACACATATACACACATACACACACTTGTGTGATGCGACATTACTGTTGGATCCAATATAGTTGGCACAGCATCATCTTGTTTCAATCTTTCTGAAAATCCTGTCGAATTGTGCCTTGTTTGTAAATGAATCCATGGTAAAATGAAGTAAACAAACGACCAAGTTCTTACTGATGTGGTCTGGAACTTCATTAAAAACAATGTTCATCCACTCTTTCCTAATGTTGGGATCAGAAGGAAGGCAATGCAAAGACTGTGTTTTTCCACAACTTGGCACTGCAGTGTCTTGTTTCCTTCTGAGCCATCTTTATCGTTTGATTTCTGCGTAGACCTGCGTTTGCCTTTCTCGTTATTTACACTGCATGTGCGAATCGGTGGGTGGGGCTAAACAGGCAGCGTTGTAGAAGCACGTGTTGATCTTCTTCTGTGGAGGCGGCGTTTAGCTGCACTATTACATCAGAGTAGAACACTCCATAACCTGTCATTTTGGCAGACTGGCTTCAATATAAGCCGTTTTTAGACTAATGAGAAAGTTCTGAGTTCTAAACCTTACAGGATGTTTTTATAGTACAATGACCTCTTTATATGTCAAAATATCAAGGGAATTTTGATTTCTCAGTTCATGACCCCTTTAATGGTAACAATAATTGACAATAACCAATAAATTACCAGAGATTAAAAATCTGTATTAATTTGTCTTAAAAATAATACAATACTAAAAAAGTAAACAATTTTAAAGATAAACCACATAAATGTTTAGTATAAAATGTACAGTATGAAAAATTTCAGTTTTATTTTTCAAAATTTAATGGCGATTACATTTAACATTTTTTCATTCTTAGTATTTTATTAATTCTTAGGGTAGCTTTAATGATTAACTTTGAATGTCATTATATCATTATTATTATTAGACAAAGGGACTTATTACTAGAATAAACCCCTGAAGCAACCTAAGAACAATGAAATACAGATCACGTGTTCAAAACTACATCCTTTGGTTACCAGCCCAGGTCAGTCATAAGACACATTGTTTACATTTTTGTATTGCTTTACTTCAAATGCAAACAAAGTAAACGCAAATGAAAAAGATTACTGAAAGCTGTGGAAGAGGGGAACTTGAATCAATTTGAAGTAACTGAATTGAATAAAATTTTTAGTCAGTTCCTCAAACAAAATTGTAGCTTTAAAAAACATGGAACATGCAGCATGAGTCATATGGACTATTTACATTATTTCACGTTCATTGTGTGGAAAAAAGCAACAAAAACATTTTACTAATTATCTCTATTTGTGATCCATGGAAGAAAGTAAGTCTTACAGGTTTGGAAGGACCTGAGGGTGAGTAAATAATGACAATTTTCCTTTAACCACTTGACCAAAATACCCCACACTGCGTAAGAGTCAGATAAGGTTGTGCTGTCAATGTACTAAATTCAAAAGTTGCAATTCACAGTACACATACATGCAATTTCCTCAATCATTAGAACCACACACAGAACTCCAACACCCCCACAGGAACCTCCCACATACACCTCCAGTAACTATGGTAACCTCCTCTGAGTGATGTCACCCTGACACTGCATCATAACCCCATGAGCTAATTGGGTCGCTTTTCTCAGGTCCCATGAAGCTCACGGAAGAAACTGAATAAAACAGGCTAAGTCGGAGATGGGAGCTGTGATGGTGGAGAAGATTGAAATTGACTGACCAAGAGGAGGACCCACAGACGCTATTAATAGCCATTCAGCCTCTTCAGTCACCAGAACAAAAGCCATATGTGCGCAAAGCAACACGCACACTGCTTATGGATGAGAGAGAGACAGATGGAGGCGTCAGACTGATGAGAGATTGAGAGAGAGAGCGGTACAGAGCCGAATCTCCCCAGAGCAAAGTCCAACTCATTTCCGTAAATTGGTCCTTTCGAACGGTTTGCTTCAGAAGAAAAAAAGACTGAGCAGTTTTTTTACATCATCACATGGTTACTGACATCCCAGCATCTCCACAACATTCCTATAAAGTCCTATGAAGCATATTTTGTTAATTACTTAAAGGCAGTTTATTCTAATTTTGTATCAATTTGTTGGAGCCATGAATCAGCTCATAAAAAAAGCTGTTTAGAGCCTAAATCTAATTTGCATTTACATTAAACTAAAACTAAAACAAATTTCCTGGTTAAAGTCTTTTAAAATGCTATTAAAACCAACAACTACTTTGTATAAGCAAGCATTGATAAAATAGTCTAACAATCAGGGTGTTAACATATTTCTAGTAGCCCATGTTTTATTCAATTTCTGCTGTTGGCTAATTTACTTTTCACCCATTCAGTCAAACACTCAGTTCACTCCAAATGTTCTTAGCATCAACACACACATCAATACTTGGTTCATTACGAATCATATGTGTGCAAAAGAGACTGTATCATGTGAGATTCTATCCCCCTGTACGACTCCATGTGGTGGCTTGTAACTCACAATAGGTCTGCTTTTAAAGGTTTAAATGTTATAGTTAAAAATCCAATTGTTTCAGAAGAAAATGAATGGGATCTTGTGGAACCTGACTGTTATACAAGTTCTTTCAGTCAATAGAATCGCTCTAGGCTCCAACAGGATTCTGTTAGGGGTTACAACACGACAATGGCTCGACAAAGTCAGTGAGCTGTCAAACCAGATCATTCAGAGTTGGACACATCTGAAAGAATCAGTTGTCTGTAATGAGTAAGGGAACTCTAAGATTAAATGAATCACTTGCAAGTCAGACAAGTCTAACAAACATGGTTCAAGGTTCAGTGAGTTGGAGAGTTGTAAAGACAGATCACTGCAGGTCAAATTTGAGTCTACATAAGTTCAATTAAGTCAGATAGTTGATTCAGGAACCGCTCGGACGATTCAGTCAGATTCATTAATGAACAGAGCCACTGAAAAAAAAACAGATTCAAAGGAATGATTCGTTTATGAATCAGACATCATTAAAGGTGGGGTAAGCGATTTCTGGTAGCCAATGTTGACATTTGAAATCACCAAAACAAACACGCCCCTATTTTGATAGCTCCGCCCCACACATACGTACGCAACCCAGGCAACGATTAGTTCTGTGAAACAAAGCAAAACCAATGTTACACCGTGTCTACACCGGACGCGAGTGGCGCAGCGCGACAAAATACTATGGAACTCATTATAATCAGTGATGCTGTCTACACCATAGATATATATACACATCTATGGTCTACACTGGATGCGGCGCGACACGACACGACAAATCCCTGACAGAAAACTGCTGCTGTGTTCTATTCATGATGTATTGACACAAATTTCAAATGATTTTCAACGGTCGCTTTGTCAGTGTACTAGACAGATTTTAGTTGTTGCAGCGCAGACACGGTGTTACTCACCTATCGAGAAGAAACAAAGCAACCTCGCCGTCCGATCACAGGCCTTCCGCTCCTTGAGTTCCAGCGCTGGAAAGCTGATCCGATATTTACACGGTCCTACTTCTTGCCTTATTGCCTTAAAGGTGCCATAGAATGGAAAACTGTATTTACCTTGGCATAGCTGAATAATAACAGTTCTGTACATGGGAATGACATACCGTGAGCCTCAAACACCACTGTTTCCTCCTCCTTATGTAAATCTCATGCATGCAAAAGACCACCGAAAAATAGGTGAATCAGAACATAACACTGACTGTGACGTTACAGTCAGGATCACTAATAGTTACGCCCCCAACATTTGAATATACCCGCCAATGTTCTATGCCAGCCGCCAGCCGAACCTGCACAGCCGAATCATCAGAAGTTCTGCAGGTATTGTGAAGAAACAAGCGAGGATAATAGCGAAAATGGCAGATCATGGAAATAAATGTTATGTTCCAGGCTGT
>NW_015538003.1:71444-73914 GCF_001515605.1 Sinocyclocheilus anshuiensis
TATTATTTGCTTAACCACTTTAAAATGGCTTTTTGGTTGCTTTTAGTCAGAAAACGTACACATACAGCAAGATAATATAATTTCACTTACCTGGCCTATCACTTGAAGCAAACATCCATCCCTTCTTAAAAGTCTGTGTTAAAAGAGAGCTGCCTGTTGCACCATTTAATTAAGCCGACTGCTGCAGCTCCAGCTTAGGCTGTTTTCCCTAAATTTGTATATATACACCGTTTGAATGACAGCTTGGTAAATCTGTTGGCAGTCAAATATTCAATATCGCTACTCATAAGTACTTGGTACATTATCAGCGCAGCGGCAGACGTTCAAACTAATATCACGTAATTTACGTCTCTGTGATGATTGGTTGATATCAGAACCCTTACGAGGGTTCTTTTCTCAACACTCCTCAGCGCTGAAAGTGAACACTCGATGGTGATTGGCTACTTTTTTTTTACCAATGGAGGCACGAGAGCTCAGCGCTCACCCGGCCTCCCCTTCCCCTTCTCTATCATTAGCGGTTGCAATTACATCAGCAGATTCGGCAAAATACACATTCTGAGACATTAACTGAAATGAATTGTGAATTTTATTAACATTAAATCGTCCTCCTCCCATTTTCACCTCAAAATTATGGGGAAGCTGTGCCTCCCCTGCCTCCCCTGACGAGCCGCCACTGGTTTACACAGAGCACGTGCGATCGCAAATCTCGAAAGTGAAAGTAAAAAGCATCGTGCATTCGAAAGCATCAAAGTTTCAATGCCCCGCATATTAATAGCGTCTCTCTGATGCCCGCATTTTATATACAGTATAATTACCCAACGATATAACTGCGAGAGACAGTATTGAAATATATATTTTCCCTGTGTTTCCTTCCTGCTGTGTGAGCTACTGAAATGAGCCGCACTGTGAAACAGCCAATCAGAGCAGAGCTCAACATTATTATTATTATTATTATTATTATTATTATAGTGCTCCTGTGACAAAAGGTCGTGGGTTTGATTCCCAGGGAACACACATACTGGTAAAAAATGTATAGCTTGAATGCACTGTAAGTCGCTTTGGATAAAAGCGTCTGCTAAATGCATAAATAAATAAAAAATAAAATTATTCATGACCCTTCCAAATAAGGTAAAAACAGAGCATTTCATTATAGGGACAAATCCTAGGGTTTAAAATGGACATGTAAAACCGTTTCTGGAGATTTTTTGCCCTTACCTAAGCCACATACCTTCTATGTACCTTCTATCAATGCATTCTATGGCACCTTTAAGCCTAGCATACTCTCAATTATTTTGCGACCATTAAAAAGGTATGTTCTATATTGTAAGAATGTGTGCAGTATGAATTTAATCCGTATTACAACATTGGCCATTCCGTCATTATCATGTGACCTACCAGCATCAGTTGAATCTCTTCACTGTCATCCACAAATCCTCTACCTGGCCCCATGGGATAGTAAAGTATGCACTTTAGGCTCTCGCCAGAAGTTTTATGAATACTATGAATTCAGACATGCTACTCTTTTCACTGTTTTCGCCTACTATTAGTAACGTTAGAGAAGTACAATTTCGCCATTCTCAGTTCACCGAGTCAGTGAGTCGATTCGAAAAGCCGCTCTGACCGATTCTTGAACGAATCGATCGGTGCTGTTCTGTGATCCAGTTCAACCGATTAACTGAAAAGATCCGACTCAAATGAATGATTCACTTACGAATCAGACATCGCTAAATCACGCACAGCTCCCTCTAGACGTAAACATGTCTGCAATTCAAACACACCGCCATACATTGAATGCGCGCTAGCGAAAATACTGCATATGAAAGCACAGTGGCAGAAGGACACACACAGCTGCGCCACGACAGAGGGCGCATTGTCTGCCCGCAGGACAGTGGACACACACACACGTGTACGTGTGCATGCATGCCAACCCAGGTTTTGTTTTCTTTACTTCCAGTTCGGTAGTACCACATAAAAACACGGGGGAAAATCAATTAACGTCCTTGCAATATATTAACCAATTATTGATCTCACCTATTCCTGTCTACCATGGCTGTCTCTTAAAACCTAGTATACTGTTTACCTAGACAGCATTTTGGGCATCATAGTCGCCCCAAAATATTGCATTCGTTTTGGACGCTAAAGATGCCCAAAAATGCTGTGTAGACTGGCAGAATACTAGGTTTTGAGACACAGCCCATACACCACCATGCAGCCCAGAATCACTGTTCACAGATCAGATCAAACTGATCATGCAAAAAAAGAAGAACCAGTCAGGAGCCAAAACAGGAATCGACTACCCAAAGACCAACAACAAAGAAAAGCAATCGGTTTGCATCTAACAATTAACACAAGCATCAGCGCATAAATGTGACAGGGAAACACTCACTTGTCAGAAGTGACCCGCTTGGTCCACTGGCGTCGGCTCACACAGTCTCTCTCACACACACACACACACACACACACACACACA
>NW_015538003.1:73943-100158 GCF_001515605.1 Sinocyclocheilus anshuiensis
CACACTGCCGGAATAAGCGCTGCTGTAGTGATGTGGACCGCTGGCTTACAGCCTGCACTCCTGATTTGCTCGAAGAACTGCAGCCATCTTGCTGAAGCGCGTGTGGCAAACCAACCACATGCCTAGACGTGGGAGGGGAGGAACTAGTCAAATTATCCAAAACATTTCCCACTCATCACCCCCAGAAGCATGTCTTGAAAAAGAGCTTTCCAATATTGTCAATTGCTTTTGCCAAGAAATTATGAATTTTTAAATCAATATTTTAAGCAAATGATGTTGTGTTGTGAGGGGCCCACCCCCTTGGTTGTGTGACTGGGGCCCAACATTTGGTGCTACACCCCTGGATGCAACAGCCTAACTGCTGATTTAAAGGAGGAAAATTAATTTATCACATGCGCAAGTTCATAATGCTAAAATTTAATCAAGTTCCCCCTTCCCCCATAAATATTACACGTGATAGAAAGCCTATCCAATAAAAAAGAAGCATATATTAAAATTTTCAATTAATTTTATTGAGCTTATCACATTTCACGCCCTCTGGCATGGTCTCCCAGTCAATTCATTAGCTATTGGGCGCAATGGAGCAATGGCGCCCCCTGGCGGATCCTTCAGGATGCTTTGCACGTCTCCTTCATCCTTGGAAAAAAGTCTGTCACTGACATGCAAAGTTGTCATCAGTGGTCCTTTAATGCTTTTCTTTGAAAACATTGAGCTCATTATAAAGTCATATTAGCTGGACTGAATGTGTAAGACTGTTAAATACTTAATGCAGAAGGCTAGAAGAAGCATTTTTGATCTGCAGGAGGTTTGTTTGTTTGGCTCCCAGGCTGATTCACTTATTAATCAAAAACAATAAACATACATACAAACACTCAAACATACACATATATCATTCCATAAAGTTCTTCGTATTTTCTTTTTTCAGACCCTGCAAACTGAGACAAGAACCGAGTATGAATCCTATTGCAAAAAAGCAATTCGTCACAGTTAAACCAGCCATTAAAGTAATCAGTCCTTCAGATGATTAATCAGCACTGATGATTTAAGCCTGCGCTTCAATAATCAGGGAATCCATTTGTTAGAAGGAAGACAAAGACAGGGCTGATTGTGCACCCTAGGCAAGTAGAGAAAGAGACAAGTGGTAATGTGTGGGTGAGCGTTCAGTTGAAGAAAACAGGAAAGATGTGAATCGGAAAGAAAAGCCCCTGAGAACTGGCCGTAGAAAATGAGCTCTTCGAGTCAGAGTTCTTAATCCCACCTGTCTGATATATTGACCCTATTCGACAGAACCGATTTCTCAGTCTGTGCTATGGCTGGGACAACCTAGCAGAGTCCGAGATGGAGGGGAATGTCAAAGCTCATCCTTCTCCATCTGCTTAAACGCTGCCAAGTCCTCCTGCCAATCAGCCATCAGCGAATCCACCGATTGGCTGCTGGAGTCTCCGTCCACCGCAGGCTCCTCCCCTACATCCACGGAGACGTAACTGCCAAGTCCCTCCGCTGGCTGAACCGACTCTTGTCCTAAGACGGAGTCGTCTGTTGTCTGTTCCTGAGTAGTTAATTGTGATTGGTCGACAGGTTCCAAAGAGGCGGGAGAAGTGTGGTCTTTCTCCTCTGTGGAGCAGTCCTCTTCTTCTGCTCCATCCGTACCTTGAAAAAAAAAGTCAGTTGAATGAACTACAAGGAATCTGCTTAATATCAATCACACATCACTGACAAAACCTAGTAAGCCACATGAGGTTTGGAGAATGATGACATTTTGTCATCAAAATCTGATTTTGTCATCCAGAAACATGCCGATTTTAAGTGAAGTTGCATTAATTCAAGTCCATAAACTTTTGGTGTGTTCAAGTTCTCCTGGGCTCGTATAGAGTGCTGCAGCCTTAATGTCAAAACACAGAAAACTCATTTGCCATGGGTTCCCACAAGACTTTCCTAAGGGTTTTTATAATGGGGTTTTTCATTTTAAACCATTACGTCATGAACGTAATGTGAACGTTTTGCTCTACAACAAATTGTGCTGTAAATTGAATTATATATTTGTTATATATTCTGTTATACACGACTATCGTTTTTTAACACTATTTGCACCTGGTATTAAGATGAGCTTTCAGAGATACAATCACAAGTGATCAGCCTGAATGAAGGAAGTTTTATGCTGCTTATAAGCGAGCGGGAAAGGAAGCAAATGGTAATGTCGGTTCCAATTGTAATCAAGTTGGAGTAAATTATTTTGGTGCACTTTCTCAAAACACGTCCCATAGTGCTCACGTGTTAGATCAGTGGGCAGAAAGTAGGTGGTCCTTTGTGGCTGTTCGAACACATTCTACCACATAAGTGTCTACGCTATGAAAGAAATCTGGTCGAATGAGTTTTTTCAACAACCACTGGAAAGTGGTCAAAAGTGAACAAGTTCAAAATGTTTTAGACTCCATCTATACCTGTATTTAATGTTTTCCACTTGAGATCTGATTGACAAAAACACATCTTAATACCAGGTGTAAACAGATCCTTAGCTAGTTTAATTGTAAATGAAAAATAATCATTTAGTTCATTTCAATAAATTTACCATCAGTACAGACACCGCATCTATTTTCTTGCCATATTTTCTTACTGACATGCCTCCAACTCAGAAACTCAGGGCCTAAAGAATGTTCAGAATTTCCTACTTGGTGATGGCATTTATTTACATTCAACTAGTAAATATGATCTTTGCAACATGACTCATTAAAAACAAGTGGGTTTGATGCATGAAGGGAAACCCATAGAGGAGGGGTACTTACTGCCATCCAACAGGGTGCCCGGGAGGGCTTTCCCCTTAAATATGGATTCTGCTCATCCAAGAAGGTAGGGGGAAAAAAGTAGTGGAAAGGGAAAAGACAAACACAGAGGGAAAGAGTAATAAAGGAAGGATAATTAGAAAGGAATGAAAGTAGATGCAACGTGTACCACCTTCCTCACATATTAAAATTTTTTCATATTCACATCTTCGCTCTGTCTTAGAAAGTGTCTCACCTCTGTCTCTAGCTTTATCACTGAGCAGCACCTCCACCTCCCTGTACTCCTTTAGAGCCTCCAGCAGGATGTTACCCTCTTTGTGGAACAGGAAAAGAAGTGGTAAAGTGACATCATCAGTGTTCCGCCCATCTCCCGCCATTTGGAACAATGGAGCCGTATCACTGCTGCTGCCCTCATTGTCATCTAAACAGAAACGACAAAGAGAGACAGAAGAGAGTAATACTAAGACTGATTTATTCTGTAGAAAACATTGTTTATATTGTTAACTAAAGCTATTTAATCATTTTTGCTAATTAAAATTTGGAATAAATTAAAAAGGGACTTAAACTTAAAAAACAAGAAAATTATGAATGTTGTTTTGGCAATTAACTAAAATAAAATAAGTTGAAGTACTAAACTAAAAATACATTAAAGCTATCCTGAAATAAAAAACGAATAAAAATTACATAAAATGACAAACTACAATGAAAACTGAAAATACAAAAAATAAATATAATTCAAAACATGAATAAATATTTTAATGGAACATAAATAACACTAAAATAGCACTGGTACAAAGGCAATAAAAATATTATAATTAATAATTTTAAGCAGCCATGGTCAAATGTAGTCCATTAACTAGATCAGGGTTTTTTTAACAGGGGTCCAAGAGGCCCCAGGGGCCCACAAAAGGGTTTTAGGCGGGTCAGTGGAAAATATGAGATGAAAAAAAAAATACTAAAGGGCTTATTTTGAGGCTGTCAACGTAACTGTAAAACTGCTTTAGAAAAATATTTACCATGAAAAGTGCTATATCAAGGAATCTGAATTAAACAGTTTCACATGTAACATTAATGGGGGGGGGGGGATATTTTCCAGATAATATTTTAATAATTTGCTTGGGTTTCAGTAACATAAAGGCCACCTATTTAAGTTTGTTTAGAGGGGGAGTTCTTTGTGAGGAAATCATTACATTTAGGGGACATTGATGATGCCAACCCCTCAGAGGACCTCAGATGATGCCAACCCTGAAACAACATACAGAACTACCACATTTTGCTATAAGTTTGATTGCATCATATAATAATTGCTGTTAATAGTGTTCATCGTCTGTTTTATTACGTCTTCAATTGATTTTTCCGTACTGCTGGTTCGTCTGGTCAGAGGAGAACTGGCCCCCCGACTGAGCCTGGTTTCTCCCAAGGTTTTTTCTCCATTCTGTCACCGATGGAGTTTTGGTTCCTTGCCGCTGTCGCCTCTGGCTTGCTTAGTTGGGGACACTTCATTTCCAGCGATACCGTTGACTTGATTGCAAAGATACTATTTAAACTGAGCTGGATGTTGACATCACTGAATTCAATGATGAACTGTCTTTAACTGAAAAATTAGTGTTTACTATTGTCATTTTGCATTATTGACACACTATTTTCCTAATTAATGCTGTTCAGTTGCTTTGACACAATCTGTATTGTTAAAAGCGCTATATAAATAAAGGTGACTTGACTTGACTTGACATTGGCATCAAAAGAATTGAAAACTCCTGATCTAGGTGACTTGACTCCATCAAACATATCTCACCTATGACGATGCCTCCGATGGCCCCAGCTTTGTGAATGTGCCTGGCCTTTTCTGCAAACATGCACTGGCCTCTTTGCAGCAGAGCGATGCGGCCTGCCACAATTTCACCGTTACTCAACTCAGAGCAGCCGTTATAGGGCTCCGCTACGGTTACGAACCC
The DNA here is from genome assembly GCF_001515605.1 of Sinocyclocheilus anshuiensis. Classification (NCBI taxonomy): domain Eukaryota; kingdom Metazoa; phylum Chordata; class Actinopteri; order Cypriniformes; family Cyprinidae; genus Sinocyclocheilus; species Sinocyclocheilus anshuiensis. The sequence continues at coordinate 78,679 of NW_015538003.1, forward strand.
ACGCACCTAAGGGAGAAGGAAAAAGAGAACAAAATACACAGTATAGCATGACTAAAAAAATGTATACCCTGTAGCAAGAACAAACCAAGAACAACACAGAAATAGCCAAAAAAGTTCATAATAAAAGGTCAGAGTTAATCATACTCACTCCAGAACTGCTTTTGGAAAGATCCAATCCAAACTGCGCAGGGCCTGCGGTCAAAACCACTCGACCAAAATAGGGGTGCGAAACAATCTGAACAGCTCGTGGAGGAAGCTGCTCTTTCTGCTGCTGGCTGGACAGCTCCATCATTTCCTGCATGAAACGCATGCCGTCTTCTGCAGCGATTGCGCTCACCGCCTGCAGTGAGGAAGAAAGGGAGATTTTGTTTGAATCTACAGATTCAAAATACAACTTAAATAGTATAATTCCCTTATTATTTATAATATAATAAAATATAATATTTGTGTTTATAACTATTGCCTTAATAAGAATAAAATAGTTAAAAAGATAAACACAGGCTTGCTGGGTCTGCATGGTACCTGTGTGGCATGTTGAACGAGTTGTACTCTGCCATCCTTCAAATGGATGAGACTGACACCCATTCGCCTCAGCAGCTCCAGATGTTCAGGGTTATTGGCCATAAAGTCTTGAGCCCTAAGAGGAGGACGTCCCATACCAGGTTCTCTGCAAAAGACAGATGAACAGAAACCATTAAATATCTTCTTGAAAATGTCCTATAATTTCAACCTGAGCACCTGTTTTTTTTTTATATATATATATAAAAATTATTTAAAAATAGAGCATCTGATATAGCTGTAACATATTAATTCTAAATAATATATGCTAATTATATATCTCATTTATATAATATAAAATTATGTAAAATGCTATTTAAACATAGACCAGCTGGTTATATCACTTTCTCACCGATGAGTGGTTGGGCGCGGACAACTCTTATCCACCGCGCTCCTGATTGGTTCGCGGAGATTGCGTGGGAAGGTGGGATCAGGAAAGAGTAGGCGGGTGTTAGGGCAAGTCCACTCAAAATTTGAGTCATCAAGCTCCTCTCCAGCCTGGGGAGACAGAGAGATAGTATATCAACATTTGATACATTTAAAGTACACAAACAGTAAAAACTGCTATGTCGCTGATGTGCAGTACCATATTGTTTACCAAAGGGGGCGCCTGTGAGTTTGAAGCAGTGGAGAGGGAAAGAGGCAACAGTCCTCCACATTAAAAGGCAAATCGTCCTCCTCAGCAAACAACAGGAACAGGTACTTAAACATCTCCGCCAGGAAAAACGAGTCCATGCTGAAACAGGTGGGTGGTGATAAAGAGAAATAAATATGCCATGCCATGAGCCTATCGCCCACTCTTTACTCATAAACACTCCCTTCACAAAATCTTCTCAAACTATTTGTACAAAAATATTTAATATAAACCAACATCCTCTTTAGCTACCCACAAACCCCTGCTCTTACCGGTCCTCGTGACTCCCTGTCCTCACATCCTTCATAGCAGCGAAGCCACAGGGAACCCGAGCGAACCGGTTCAGGTTCTCCAGTATGGTGCGGCCCACCTCCAGGTAATATGGATCTCTGGTTGCCTTCAGAGGAAATGAATCATTTGTATCGTCTCAATGGTTAACAACATTAAAGTACATGGTCGAATGCACTACAGCAGGAGCAGTGCAGCGTGAAGGAGGTCACATTTGCAGGTTGATGAGAAGGAAAATTATGTGAGTGAAGGAGATGTTGTATTGAGATTTAGTTGAGAACTCAGTGACACCGCTGTACCTTATAGAGGAAGTAGGTGCTTTCTGCAAACTCTGGCCGGAGGGGGTGCTGAGCCCAGTGAACCCTGAAATCAGTGGTGAAGGCCTGGCGAGACAGTACGTGAGGGGGTGGGCCAAAGTCAAGAAGAGTTTGTAAACCACAGATTTTGAAGAAATTGAAAAGACAGACAGCAGAAAAGAGGATCTACCTCTGGGAGGAAGTTGTGTTTCTTGGTAACCTGATAAAGCATTTCATGCGTCTCTATGGCTGGCCGGATATCCCCCTTTAACACCTGCAATGAGCAGAAAGGAGCAGAGCTCCTACGTTTGGATTTTCATGACTGAATGAAAACAAGACTGATTACTGATTACTCACCTGCAATCCAGGGAAAAAGGCAAGCAAGGAGTCCATCCAGGTGCGAGCTGGCAGCAGGGGTTTGTGGATGTGGACGTCCAGTAGCAGAGGAGGTTGGCTAATATACTTCATAATGGATGCATAGTGCTGAAATACATGCCAAGCAAACACAATTCATGAATACAGACGAGATAAAGAAACCTGCTATATCATAGCAGACAAAACTAAAATGAGAGTCACACTAGAAAAAGTATAAAAATTATTTTGAATCCTACAGCTGTGGGCAACAAGATAGAACGTCACGTTCCAGGGCTTTTGTTCTGAATAATGATCAATTATAAAATAAATACAATAATAATATTAATATAATGTCTAAAACATATAGGCAAATAATAATTAAAAACTGTAAAATATACAAACTACTGCAGCCTACTAAAATAAACAAATAATACATAATTAAAAATATTAATAATAAATTATTATAAACTAATAAATGTGTTATAATCTTTTAAATAAATCATAATGTTAAAAGACACAACCTACTCCAGCCTACCAAAATAAACAGAAAAACTAGTACATAAGACAAAAAGTCTACACATACACATGCATATGAAATTATGAAAGTGAATGGAGTCAATATGAAATTGTGTTTGATACCCATTTAAGAGTAAAAAAGGTGTCCATCTGGAATTGATTGGATTTCCAAAGTTGTCTAAATATTTCAGATGTGTGGAGAAAAGGGGTTGTAAAATAAGACTGCTTGGTTGCGCAAACTGAAAAGGAGATTCATTTCAGTGGCGCTGCAAGCTATTACAGGATTATAATGACTTTAACAAAAGAATGACAGATACTCACAGTGTTAAAGCGCTGCAGAAATCGATCATCCCCAAGTAATATATAAGCCTTCATTAAGTACTCATAATAGGAATCTATGCCTGCCCCAACTCCGCTGTCTGTTAAGGGAACAATTACAAAAAACATCATGATTCAGACTTGACGTTTCCCTAATTTGTCCGTATATAAGCACATTTGTTTCATGTCTTGGGTGGGTTGTTGGGTATGATTCAGTCTCACCCCTGCTGACCCACTCTCCAGAGTGGATATTGATGGTTGTTCCCACTAGATTACTGTTCCTCTGTCTCTTTTCCCAAAGGAAGTCAAGAGCTCTTCTCGCATGAGCCTGTAAACAATACAACAGTACACCAACACCTAAATACTGGCCTACTTCAATAGATTTAGTCATCGTAAGTCTCTTTCACCACACACAGTGAGAACATTCCTGACCTCATAATACTTTTCATAGTTCACAACAAGTCACGCTAATGTTGTCTTTGTCTTACACCTGGTACAGTTATGTCATAAGAGATCTGTGCTATAATTCTGTAGACAGACATTCCAGGAATCAACACTTCAGGCTAAAACGACGCAAGTGCTTCATTGTTAGTTTGTTACAAAACAATCACAACAGTATTTCTACTAGCTTGGTGACCTTAGTCAACATGAATTATACAAAACGCAAGGTTTTCAAACATTTCTCTGTACCCTAAAAATAAATATTTATCTGGAGATTATATAAGATCATTTCCGAATGTTATATCAAAAACTCATTTCCAACATTAAGCTATTTGACCTCAAATGTGGGGTCCCCAGTAAAGCGGCTCAAGGCTGCAAATTCTAGAATGATTGTCCCAGCACAGGCAGTGCAGGTGTCCGTTTCGGTGCCTGTACGGGTCTCAGGTCCACGGACTCCATAACGCAGGTTCACCTGTAAATGCAGAATCAAACATTTTGGGTATCAAAAATACAGTAAAAACAGTAATACTGTAAAATATTATGATGATTTAAAAATTAATGTTTTGCATTTGAATAGGTTTTAAAATGTAATTTATTCCTGTGATGGCTATTACTTATGTCTTCAAGGTCACATAATCATTTTGGCGCTTAAGTAACATTTTTCTTTTTATGTTGAAAATATTTAGATGCCTGTTTTCATGAAAACTGCAATTTCAACATTTTTTCAGGACCTTTTAATAAATAGAAAATTAAAAAGAACAGCATTTATTTCAAATATAAATATTTTGTACCATTACAGTATAAATGCCTTTATTGTCACTTTTGATCATTTTTATGTGTCCTTGCTAAATAAAAGCATTAATTTCTTTCAGATAAATAATAATTAAATGGGGATTAACATCAAAGTGGACATTAGAATTGATATTATTACATTAAAGAAGGTTCAGTTATTAAATCAAAATTATTTGAGAATGAAGAGGCGGCTGTCATGTCACAAGCCATGGAATTAGCATAACTCTAAGCAGAAAATTTGTTTTCTTAGACATTATCTAATTATACAGTTTAGTGGCCATTAAAAAAAATTATCACAGAATGTTGTGATGAACCAATCAGAATCATACACATGTGAACTGTATGTCTGTATAATGAACTAACAGCAACTGGGAAAGGGGTTGTCATGCTGATGATGAGATTGTGCAGCCATTGTGGGAAGTCACACAGTTCATTTCCCTAAGGCAGACTTCAACAAAGCACTGCTACGATCAGAACAGCAGATTCAAAACAAGAGAATTAATGCTCTAAAAAAAGAGAGATTAATGCTCTAAACAAGACCATAGCATGTCTAAAAAGACTGGAAGAGGGACATATTTCCATTCCAGTTAGGGCTGCACGATAAATCACATGCGATATTTAACGAGCATCTTGTCAGAAAGCCGGTTCTGTAATCAGCGGTAAATCTCCATCATGTGTGTGCTTTCACCCGGACTTTCACATTGAGCAGCATTAACTACACAGAGCCGTTGTTCACTGATGAGCTGCGCAAAAAATCACGCGAATATGGACGTGGTTTTGCGCAACTCGTCAGTGAACAACGGCTCTGTGTAGTTAATGCTGCTCAATGTGAAAGTCCGCAGGTGATGGAGATTTACCGCTGATTACAGAACCAGCTTTACTGATAAGATGCGCGTTAAATATCGCATGCGATTTATCGTGCAGCCCTAATTCCAGTGATGATTTTTTATCATTCTTATTGTATATGCAATGCATGTACATGTGTGCAATTACTCACTCTAGGGTAAGGCAAGCCACTGCTGGTGTTAAATGCAGGCAGCAGTCTGAGTCCAAGATCTTTGGCCATGTGCAGCAGCTCGTCCTGGTACCAGACCATTCGGCCACTTTCTTTCAACATGACAGCCATGGAATGGCCTCCCAGTAGTCCACTATGGAGAACAGTAAAGTTCTAAACAACCAAAATGGCCACAATTTACTCTGGGTTCAAAAATGTAGTCTTTTACTCTGTCAGCCCATTTTGAAACTCTGACAGATGCCTTACTCACCCCAGCACCCGGATGTTGGTCTCAAATACGGACACGACAATGTCATTATCCAACCGTACATCCGCCACCACTCTCCTCACCGCCTCCTCAAACTCCACCGTCTTATTTAACAACTGTGAGATGTCAGAGCAGGTCATGAGCAAACAACCCTGGGTTTGACTGTACAAATTAGGGTTTGTATGAGGTTTCAAGTTCTGTTTGAGATGTTACTCACTGCAAGAGTGTCAAGAGTGTCGATGAGAGTGAGGGAGAACCTGACGGAACAGGAAAACATGTTTTCATCTCTGTCTTTCTTTAAATAGAACTAAATAAAAAGAAATTTCTACACCTCTCCTCTCCATCGTTATTTTCTCTCCAACAGACTTACTTCCCCAGGGCATCATCTATATCCCCTCGACTGGGCTCTAGTCCACGTACTCTCCCACGACAAGTCAAAGGCATCAGCTCATCTGCGGGGTAGGCATGGTCCTGTCAAAACAGAGATGAAATGTGATGAAATCAGGCAGATTTTAATTATAATGCTGTTCTCTCAAACATTAATCTGCCTCCCCTATCCTCGCCATCCTCCTGTGCATGTTTTTTATTGTTTTTTTGAAACTGCAGGTTTTCACATTTCAATTTCACACATCTTATGTTTCCAACCTGCTTAGAGACACTTCTGGGCATAACAGAGGCTTCTGGGAAGTATGTTTCACTGTTTAGGGACATTTCTTGGCAAACCAGCGATGTTAATGGGATAATCTAAATTAAAATTTTGGCTTCATTTACTCACATTCATGTCCAAATTTAATTGACTTTATTTATTCTGTGGAACTTGAAGATATTTAAAAGAACATTTCAACTGTTTTTGTCCATACAATGAAAGTCAGTGGAGTCCAAAACAACACTTGACTGTCTTTGATTGCATGGAGCAGAAAAAAAAAATTCAAAATAATTTTTTTTGTGTTTCATAGAAGAAAGAAATGCAGTAACGCCTATTTTAATGTGCTGTCGTTACATTTGTCACATGTATTTACAGTAATTGCTATATTACTATATTCATACTAGTAGCAATAAATCATGCATAATTACATACAACTAAAAATAAACCAATCCCTAAACCTATGGTATGTAACTTTTGCTACTCAGAACTTATTTGTGTAAAGATTTTTTTTGTTTAAAGGTTGGTTGTAAGATTTTTTTTTTAATATATATTAATACTTTTATTCATCAAGGATGCATTCAATTGATCAAAAGTGACAGTAAAACATTTATAATGTTACAAAAGATTTCTTTAGTATCAGTCTCCACAAAAATATTAAGCAGTACAACTGTTTAACATTAACAGAACAAATGTTTCTAGAGCACCAAATCAGCATATTAGAATGATTCGTAACACTGAAGACTGGAGTAATGGTTGCTGAAAATTCAGCTTTTCCACCACAGGAATATATATTTTTTTAATATAGTAAAATAGAAACCATTTATTTAAAGTCTATAATAATATTTGACATTATTACCGTTTTTACTGTATTTATGCACAAATTAATGCAGCCTTGGTAAGCATAAGAGACTGGAACAGTAGCATTAAAATTTCCTTGTACCCAACTGTTAACAAAGAAAGTTATCAGTCACTGTGTACATACCATGTACTTTTGATAAGCGTGGTCAAACATTTCCAGCACTTGGTTCCTGAGAAGCAAAGACATTTCTCAAATAAAATAAAAACTTTCTGAATCATACAGCAAGCAAGTCATAATTTTGCGTTTCCTCACACAGACCCATACCTCAGTTTATTCTTCTCATCTCTATTCATGGCTTCTGACAAACTGATGGAGGTTCTCATAAGAAACAGCAGCAAAAAAGCAGGCAACATTGTTGCAAAATGAAGCATCCACATGGCTCAAATCCACTGGTTTCACAATGGACTTCCCATAGATGAAGACACCTTAGGCAGGTGTCTGAGTCAACTTTTCCTATCTTAGATGTGTTTATTTAGCACCAAGTTAGAGTTCATCCACCTCCGGTCCATCATTTTCTAATTTAATGTCAAAAAACATAATGCAGGGAAGATTTAGTAACACCCACAGCATTTGAATACATTCACTGTTCTAGCTCAATAACTTTACAGTTCCGGTTCTTATCTGAACACAGCTCTGGTGCATTTCTGAGATGCTTCTAGTGTCTATTACAAATTGACTAAGGAAGAAAGAACGATCAAGTCAAATTTTCCTCACACGAAAGTCCTGTCGTTAGTGTTACTCAGCCAATTGCTGTTGTCTCACCTGCTTGTCACCTTGGCACCCATGTGACACGTCTGCATACTACTCTCATCACCTTCAAAACAACAACAAAACTACATCACTGTAGATCCCCAGCAGAGACAGGCTCAAGAGGAGCTCCAGATGGGACCATGGAAAAAGATGCTTCGTCTCTAATAGCAACCGTCACCATGGGTGACACGATCAGCAGTTTACATCCCCAGAAAGAAGGAGAGAAAGCATCGTATTGATCCTATTAAAACTGATAGCAACTAGATAAATAGTATGCGTGTCCCAGTGCCATCTTCGTGATACTAAAAACAAGTTTAAACCATGTAGAAAATGCTGCGGCGTTATTCAAGAATAAAATATCCAGCGAAATGTTGTTGTGAAGACGATATGATGAAAAAAATATGTATTAACCCGTCACGCTTTGTTGTTTAGCTCGCCGGCTAACCTGTCGATGACAATTCAGCACTACTGGACATATGTTATTGAGGCAGAAACGCTGCTGAAACTAGCGGTAAGACCATCTTAAATCTGTTCTTCGATCATCCATGAGTGATTAGAAGGTCCATTCAGCTCTCCGATTCCGACAAATAAAAAATATTCCGTTTAATAGTGATTTACGGCAGGTGTAATACAAAGGTCCAGACGTCTCTCTCTCATAATCGCCGAGTGAATGATGATAATCACCCGTCTTATGACAGATCATAGGAAGACGTCAACATCCGCATCCGGGTATACGCCCCGTAAACGGTGTCGTGCAAAAACTACAGTTCCCAGCATGCCTTTCGAGCTTTTTTAAAGAAGAATTAAATATAAAACAAACATACATAAATATAATAGAATAAAAAAGTAATAAAACATTAAATTATTATTATTAATATTATTATTATTAGAAGTAGTAGTAGTAGTAGTAATGCATCTTACTAAAAGTACACGTTGTATGTCTGCTTTAAATTCCTTTCGGTATATATTGTTTGAGTACACGTTTAAAAAAATAAAATAAAAATAAATAAATAAATAAATAAAATGAAAAATACAGTATTTATGTGTTATATTTCTTCTTTAGTGTGATTAATTTAATGTCAAATTATATTAAAAATGGGAAAAATTATTTAGTTGTGTGTTTATACATAAACTTCTATCTATGAAATTCGAATCACCGAGACAAAGGAAATAGTGATTTTGTTCCAAAAAATGATCAAAATGTATTAAAATAATTTATTTCAGAACAAAGGAAAATAAAAAATACGATATAAAAACATTAAATATAAAACAAACATATAATATAATGTATATGTTTGCTTTTAATTTCATTGTTTAATTACTATGTAATACAATTGTGAATTAATTTTATTTACTAGATATTTCTGCTGTTATAAACGAATTTTTTTCCAGTTTACATCATTTATTACTCCAGTAAGCAATATGCTCCAGCCGCAATGTCTCTCTCACATGACACGAATGATTTTATAACCAGTGGTGGACAAAGTACACAAATCAAGTACTTGAGTAAAAGTATAGATACGTATAATAAAATATTACTCCAGTAAAAGTAGTTACTCAAAATAAAACTACTCCAGTAAAGTACAGATACTTGAAAAATTTACTTAAGTACAGTAACGAAGTAAAACTACTCCGTTACTGTCCACCACTGTTTATAACTAGAATGCAGATTTTGTTTTATAACAGAGTTAAGTCACCTAACTAGGTGAAAGTGAATTTTTTTATTACAAATGTAAAGAATGAAATCCCACCACACTGTATGTATTCATTACAACATATTTCTTAATGTAATGCATTAAAGGTCCTCTAAATAAAGTAACTGTCTGATTTATCACATATTTTACTTTTCAAGATGTAGCAACTACGCTTCCTGTTAAGCACGCATCACATGATTGTCTTGTGCAGTGACGTCACTTACAAACACGCAAGGTACAACAGGCAGACAGTGAGTGCGGTGACTGTTAAGTGTACACTGCCCGAGCTCCTTAAACGGTTTTAGCGAATGAGAGAGAAGGTAAGCGACTGTCTTTTATATCTGAAATGAATTCAAATGTAGTTGGTCGGCCAAGTTTAATAATTATGTTGTGAGATAAAGCAGGGGCGTAGATTACGCGGGGGACGTGTCCCCCCCACTTTTAATATCACGTAAATTCGTCCCCCGCACTTTTTCGGGCAAGAGTGTTCGCATAGAGGTTTTCAAGAGCCGGTGTGAATGAATATAGGTTTAAATTCAAAGAGACAGTATAGTCTGTGCATGATCTGATGTTTTATTCGGACCCAGAATAAGGCGAGATGAACATCGCGGAGCGCTAAACACTCACATACACGTTTCATTCATACTCGAAGCCGGAGAGCGCTCTCGCACAGAAAGTCGTAAGAGGAAATTCCTAATATGGACAAAACCGTCCAGCTATCGCCGTATGAAAACAGTTGTTTTCAGAAAAACAGAAACGTTTGGAAGCATGAAGACTTTAAACATACGATTGCGACAATATGGTTTATTTGTGTTTGTCAAGTCATCTCCAGGTAATAAATAAAGTATATGAACAATGCAGTGCTAACTGACATAGCATTTATTACAGTACTGAAACTATTCTGCCTTATTATGTGATAAAAAAAGTGTTTGTAGTATATAAACAAATCATTATTATTGGTTATTGTCCAGCAGTTATCTGATTTCTAAGCCAATTACAAAGCTTGAAATGAGAGAAAAATTAAAGTTGACTATAACATTTCTGTCCCCCTCACTTCTGAAATGATGGCTACGCCCCTGAGATAAAGAAAGAAAACAGAACTTGAGACTTTTCAGGGCCATTTAAACCCTGATTTCTGAACAAGGAATTGCTCAGTAGGCTTACGTGGTTGACGTTTTCTCAATGCTGTTGTGTATCAGTGCAGAGATGTCTAGAAGCGTAAAAAAGCTCACTGGGCTCGTGGCAGCTACATTCACACCACTCACTACAGAAGGGTGAAATATTTCATTTCTCAATAAAAGTATTACAGAATCATTTGCCTGAGGTGCAGTGATCTGGTCATTGATCTGTTCTTCTTCTTTGCTCTTTTTTTTTTCAGGGAGATCAATCTCTCTGTAATTGGACCATACATTGATTACTTAAAAGAGAAGCAGAATGTCAAGAGTGTGTTTAGTAAGTCAAATCTATTCATTTAATCAAATGTTTTGGGGAATAAGGCAGCCCGTTTTTCTCATTTATATTATTTGTAACCTAAACACCTTGTTTTTGGTAGTTAACGGCACAACAGGTGAGGGCTGTTCTCTAACTGTGGACGAAAGGAAGCAGCTTGCTGCAGCTTGGTGCCAACATGGAAAGGGCAAGTGAGTTATTGCATATTTATAGTGTTTATTCAGCTATGGACAGCAAAAATGTCTTAAGGGGACAAGGGTTGTAAATCTTGAAGATTTTGACAAGATGTTAACAGAAAAATATTTTAATGATGAAAAATATGTTAATGATGTTTCAGAAAAATATAGCAAAAAAAAACATTTTCTAAAAGTTCACGAGGCCCAAAATGTGCAAAGTTGAAGAAACACCCTAATTCAGGGGTGCCCAACCCTGCTCCTGGCGATCGACTGTCCTGCAAAGTTCAGCTCCAACCCTAATCAAACACACCTGAAGCAACTAATTAGGGTCTTCAGGATCACTTAAAAATTAAAGGTAGGTGTCTTTGATTAGAGTTGGAGTTAAACTTTGCAGGATAGTCGCTTGCCGGGAGCAGGGTTGGGCACCCCTGCCCTAATTCATAACTTTATTACTTTTTTCCTTATAAAAGTTTCCATTCCATTTAATTTCTTTTATGTTTGTGTTAAGGCTTGAGCAAGTGATTGTTCATGTTGGCTGCATGAGTATAAAAGACTCTCAAGAACTGGTGAGCACACTCTTTCGCAATCCCTTTTATTAACACGCATTAACTGCGTTTTTCATGCATATACCACTTTTCATATGCACATCTCCGTTTTCATAACAGAAGCCCCACAAACTCTTTTCGTCTCATTTGTTGCTTATCCATTCGTGTTTCAGCATGTGCAGATAAACAGCTCCTCGTGACTGTTTGAAAATGCTGAGTGGATGTTTTTTTACCTTTCCTCAGGCTCGGCATGCCGCCAGTATAGGGGCTGATGGCATAGCAGTAATCTCTCCTTCCTATTTCAAACCCATTAATGCAGGTTTAAACCCCATTTTCCTAAACACTGCATTATTAATTTTTTTTGTTATATTTCCAAACATGTTTTTAATTGCTCTTCCTCTTTTCACAGATGCATTGAGGTTGTTTATAAAAGAAGTGAGCGCCTTTGCTCCAGATCTTCCAATGTATTATTATCATATTCCAAGCATGACTGGTGTTGCATGTAAGTGCAGCTCCCATATGTCATCATTACTGGCAGTCAAAACACTGACTGTAAATTCTTTAGAACTGCATAGTACAGAATGTGACAGATTCACACTGATGCCTGTAGTCCAGTATCAGTTTTTCCTTTATTTTTCAGTGGATGCAGCTGATGTGCTAAATGGGATAGAGCAGATGATCCCCTCATTTCAGGGAGTGAAATACACTGGGACTGACTTGAGGGATCTCGGGCAGTGTGTCTGTTACAGTCAGTCCCATAACTGGTCTGTCATGTTTGGAGTAGATGAGGTATACAATCCCCTCACTCGTTCATCTACTGCATTTTTCCTGCTAGTCTAACATTAAAATAATGTGGTTTTAATTTGATATATTTTGCTTGACACTTTGTTTCACAGCAACTCTTGGGAGCTTTGGTACTAGGTGTTCATGGAGCAGTAGGGAGGTGAGTGCCAACATCATGCCATCCTGGAACTCTTTATCTGACCGCAGTTATGAATTCATGACCTTTCACTGTTTTTCCTGCTGTGGTGCCGATTTGGTTCTTGCATTCTGTTATTTAGTGACTGATTTGCTTGTTGGGAGTAGTGTAACCTCAGATTTGTATTACATTATTATTTTAAATCAATAGAACTGATACACCTAAAGGTTATGGCTTGACAATAGATTACAGCTAAACCAGTACCTGCTAGACACATTGGAAGCTTCTGGCTCGAGTCTCAGGTCCGGCAGGGATTGTAGGTGGGGGGAGTGAATGACCAGTGCTCTCTTCCACCCTCAATACCACAACTGAGGTGAGACCCTTGAGCAAGGCACCAAACATCCAACTGCTCCCTGGGTTCCACAGCAAAAATGGCTGCCCACTGCTCTGGGTGTGTGTGCGCGTGTGCTCACTATTTACTGCTGTGTGTGTGTGTGCACTTTGATGGGTGAAATGCAGAGAACAAATTTCGAGCAAGGGACACCATACTTGGCCACATGTCACGTCCTTTCCTTTCCTTAATATTTTAAGACCATGCAACACTCTCTGTCCTCTGCAGCACATATAACTACCTCGGACGCATAGTGAACCAGATGCTTGCTGCTTTTGATAATGGCAACCACATGCAGACCAGAGCACTGCAGGTACATCCTTCATCCCATTTTGCATGTGTAATTCTCATTTAGTGATGCTTTTGGACTTTATTTTATCAGCATGTTTTTAACTACAGAAATTAATGATTTGATTTTCTGTTTACAGTTTGAATTTATGGAGGTTATCACATTTGCCAAGAACCTTGGTGAGTTGATTGTTTTCCACATACATTACCTTTCAAATGTTTGGATTTCTTTTTGAAAGAAGTCTCTTATGCTTACCAAGGCTACGTTTATTTGATTAAAATACAATAAAAACAGTAATACTGTGAAATTATTACAATTTTAAAAATAATTTTTCTATTTTAATATATTTCTAATTGTATTTCATTCCTGTGATGGTAAAGCTGAATTTTCAGCAGCAATTACTCCAGTCTTCCGTGTCACATGATCCTTGTAATATGCTGAATTGCTGAAACATTTCTTTTTATTATCAGTGTCAAAAATGTTAATGTTGCCACTTAATATTTATGTGGAAACAGTGGTAGTTTTTTGATGAATAAAGTTAATATTTTGGGAATATTTTGTAAGATAAGTCTTTACTGTAATTTGTGACCTATTCAATGCATCCTTGCTAAATAAAATTTCTTTAAACAAAACTTACTGATCTCAAACATTTGAAAAGTGTCCAAAAGACTTGATTTTGTTGTGCATATTATTGCAGGAAAGTTTATATTTTTATTATTAATGCTTTGCAGGTTTTGATGTGTCCGTGAATAAGCAGGTGATGAGTGAAGTGTCAGGGTTAGCAATGGGTCCCCCTCGACTCCCACTGCTGCCATGTCCTGTCTCAAAGGCCCAGGCTATAGCACAGAAAATCAAGGACTTCTCTCAGGGACATTAAAATGAAAGACATTTCATTGAACCTACCTGAAACTCCAAACAAATCATTTTTTTACACTACAGTACTGTATATTGATGTGCTGTACCTTTTTTCATACTTTATACTTTGCCTTTATTTTTGAGTTTTTTTTTTTTTAATTGTCAACACGTTTAAAGACGTTTAGCATTGTTTTCTCTAATTAATAACATTGAAATGAAACTAGGAATGTTGGTGAACCTACTTGAATTACCCAACAGTTACAAATAATCCTCAGTGTTACTGATTTATTCACACCATGATATACTGGATCTTGTATACCTAAATGTTTTGTTTGTTCTTGTTTTCTGTGTTAAAAAGCATACGCATATAAAGTAATTTCTGTTCTGTTTTTATTCTTTAGTACTGTATTAATAACCTTCTTTTAGCTGATGTTGATGTAATTGTTAACTATCCTGGCTGCTGAGGCAGTGGTTGCTGGACCAGCCATGTCACCATTGTGCCCTTGAGCAAGACACTTACAAAAGCATTTCTATGTGACAAATGGCGTTACTCACAGCAAGTGCACCTGTAAGTAATTTTGGATGAAAATCATCATCTCTGTGACATGTATTACAAAATCCATTTCTCTGGAAGTGATATTTTAGATAATACTCTCAAACAGAATGAGTTCTTTTCAGATTCTATTCAAATGTGAGTACTGTTGTCCATGGACACTAAATGTTTTGTGGAAAATCACATGCACCACACTGTTTTAATCTCTGAGTTTCCCATGTTTGCAGAAAACTGCTCAAAAAGGGACATTTTTGTATGTTGAAATGGAATTAATAAAAATGATTATTCATTATTGAATGCAAGATACTGCTTTGAAGTTCTTATTCGGCCTCATAGTAGACTGGAATCTAACCACTTTAATTTAAGATTTCTATTTTAATGTCTGTTTAGTCAGTGCTTATTTTTATTTGTTTTATTATTATTGTTGTTTGGCATTACCTTATTTTCTTCGGCCTTTCCCATTTTTATTTGGGTTGTTAGAGAGCCCTAGAACGGGTGTCCAGTCCTGCTCCTGGAGGGCCACTGTCTTGCAGAGAACTTCAGCTGCAATTAAACACACTTGAACCAGCTAATAAAGGTCTCACTAAACATACTAGAAACTTCCAGGCAGTTGTGCTGAGGCAAGTTGGAGGTAAACTCTGTAGGACAGTGGCCCTTCAGGACCAAGTTTGGACACCCCGGCCTAGAAATTGAGAAGACATAGAATGTATCTCTTTTTGTCTTGATTAATCCAGCTGTCATAATGCTGTTATGTCATTGGCATTGCCCACTATTATCTGTATTCCTCCCTGTTCAAGCCTGTGGTGGGAATCTGGCAGAATGACATGGAACAAATCAAACCTTTTAAGTGGATGAAATGTTCCTGCCTCCTTTGTCTTTTAGTTTAATTACATCATCTCCCATAAAAAGCACCTCATATATAACATTCCATTTTTTTTTAGATCTTTCAAAACAACTGAATAAAATTAAGTCTGATTTCTTTTATGGATTGATTTTTTTGTCTTAAATACCTGTTTGCATGAAAAACAGTGTAGGAGGGGCATGGTTCATGTTTCACTACTGTCTCAGACGGACACATCCGAGACTGCACTATCATCACCTAATTAGTTGTTTTACTGCTGACTCCACAGTTTGACTGAAACAAGCACAGTATTTCACAGTACATGACCATTTATCAGCGGCAGCAGCAGGAACAACATTAGTAATTTCCTTCCAGTGAGAATACAAGTAAAGAGAACTAAACTGTCTGAAACAGACACCTCAGTTCTTTAAAATTCAGGTCATGACCACGTTTCCTGTAGAAAAAGCTGCCTGACTACAAATTAGAGACTGTTTTTCTTTAACTGGACACATAGTGTGGATATATTTTAAATTACTTTTGTAACATCTCATGTTGTTATCAATAAAGTGTTTTTGTTTTTGATCCTTGGAGAGTGTCAGAAATGCCACTAGTTATTTATTCCTGGGTCTCTGTCCAAAAGACTTCATTATGTGAAAAGTTGCTATCTAGTGTCTGCTGAGTGCACCGGCCGTATCTGTCTCCAGTAACTGTCCTGACCAAACATAATGTTAAAGAGCAACTGATTTGATCTTCGAGGGGGGTCAGAAATCATAAGGACCACAGTTTTTAAATAGTGTTGAAGCTTTAATGAAAATTTAAGCTTAGGCGCTCTGTGATTTTGTGGGGCTGACAAAAAATAGGTACACAGATATCACTTTTCATTACTCTTATTTGAGCTATTTTATGTCCAGAAACGTATGTAAATATATTTATGTAACTTGTATAAATAAATATTCCATTGTGGACAGATGGGTTAACTGACAACAAGGTATGCGTCTACTCTTGTTAAATAGGACGTTATACCGGCTAAACTGGTAAAAACAACTGTCCCTGGTAAAATATCGAATAAATGACTCAAAACTAAATAATTAACATTAATTTCTGTCCTTCAAAGTCAGTATATCTTATCCCCATTCACATGCGGAACCAATGATAGTGGTTTAAAAAAGTAAAACCCTACGGGACAATAATACAGTGACGCCGCACGTATTTCCGGCCAGCTCAGCGTACGGAGGAGTGTTGTGAAGCTGTAATCCAGACACTGACATTTTACTGCTGTTAACAGCTTCACACACACCTGCATTGGGTAAATTTTACATTACAGCGAAATGGTGCTGCTGACAATGATCGCGCGGCTGGCGGACGGACTGCCGCTGGCGGCTTCAATGCAGGAGGACGAGCAGGTAAGAGCTCAGTGATATCTGTATTTTTTATAATTTACGTCAGGCCTATGCATACTGAAAATGTAAGAAATCAAAGAGCAATATCTTGAAAACATTACGTTTACTTCTAAAAGTGTCTAGTTATCTGGATTTGTAATCCATAACAGCAAAAACTGCTTTAATCTGGCCTTTATTAGCTCAAATTGCAGTAATTAGACGTCTGTTGGAGTATTTACATTAATTTGAAATGCTTTATTTGGAATCTAACAGCGTAGTAAATCTTGAGCTATTATATTTCTCTCCATATCGTTTATTCTCGGTGTGAAATATGTAATTGCTCACACAGAGAGAGGCTTCATTAGATGGATTCGCATAATTTTGATAAATTGCAGCGCCCTCTTCTGTCATGATTTGAACTCACACCATTTGTCTTCCCACCATACTAAATATAATTAAAACACAAACACAGGTTAGAAACACAAACAAATAAGTAACATCATTTAAAAAATATTAGAATTGTTTAAAATATTTTTAATATCATGTGAACTTCTCTGTTTGAACTTTAATGCCATGCAACTTGTTGAATTATTCAATCATTATCTTTCAACTCTGTGAACTCTAGTGAAAAATCATAATTTGTAAGTTGCTTTGGATAAAAGCGTCTGCTAAATGAATAAATGTAAATATTTTTCTGTAGTTTACTTATATTCTGACCTAATTTGAATAAATTTGGCATTTTAGGTTGAACCCTAAATTAATGGTGTCAGAGACATTACCCCAAAAACTGTCCGTGTTTTATCTGAGTATATTCAATAACCTGATGCAATAAATATAGAGGAATAAATATAAAATTTAAAATAAATATAACTTTTTAAAAATAAAAATAGCTGCATTCAAAGGAATAGTTCACTGAAAAAGGTTGTCGTAAACTCACCTTTGTGTTGTATGATGACTCTTCTGTGTAACACGAAAGGAGTGTTGTAAATATTTTTGTAAATAACATACTCCATTTTTTCTGTACATTTGAAAGCCTACAGCGATCATGGGCTGTCAAGCTCCAAAAAGGCACCAAATGATTCTTATGGTAAATTCCATATAGGCTATACTCCTATGATAACTCTGTGTGAGGAAGACACATGTTAAGTGTGCCTTTTTGAAATATTGTACAGTTAAGATTATATATTTCTTCCATATTTTCCATAAAGAATGAGTATGTGATTTCCTCTTCGCTTTTCACACAGTATTTTGACTGAACTGATGCAAAACATCTTGATAACTATTTCCTACATTTAAATGTTTTTTTTCAATGCTAAAACTTTGTCGTTGATGTTTAGAGGACCAAGACAAAGTTTTGGGCTTTGGTAGATTTGAAAGAAGTAAAGGAAAAAGCTTCCCTAGAGTTACTCCGAATCGTGTTAATGTGACTAATAGGTGCCCAGCCAGCAGTTTTATTACCTTTACAACAGTCACTTGATTTAGGTCTAACATCTCTACGTTTCCTCCTTTCATGCTGCCATGAAGGGAAGTGAAAAGGTTTGTTCACCTTTAGCTTTGTAAAATCCCTCTGAAGAGGACTGAGTCAAGTGTATCAGAGTAAGAGTGACTGTGTTTTTATCTAGGCTAATAAATTTGCACTTTTGTTCTCAGATGGGTCGAGATCTCCAGCAATATCAGAGCCAAGCCAAACAGCTCTTCCGCAAATTAAATGAACAGAGTCCAAACCGATGCACCTTAGAGGCTGGATCAATGGCCTTTCAGTAAGTTTACTGTACACTACAGCTAAAATCATAAAATAATTGATCATAAGAAGGTGAGTTAATTGATTTCAAGGTCACAGTACGTTTTAGTTCTAGTTTTACACACAAATATGTGAACGATGAAACGCATGGCTAATAAAAGATTTCTTCTCACCTCTTTTCAAAGCTACGTCATAGAGAAAGGCGTTTGCTATCTGGTGCTCTGTGAGGCCGGGTTTCCTAAAAAGCTAGCCTTTGCTTATCTCGAAGATCTGCAGGCAGAGTTTCATGAACAACATGGCAAGAAGGTGCCCACGGTCTCCAGGCCCTACTCCTTTATAGAGTTTGGTAAGAGCCCTCACTCTCTCAATAACCAGAGTTTCATTTACTCCCCATCAAGAGACAAGCTTGTAATTCTGTTTTATTACCTGTCCAAAGATACATATATTCAGAAGACCAAAAAGTCATACATCGACAGCAGAGCACGCAGGAACATGAGCAACATCAACACAGAGCTACAAGATGTACAGAGAATCATGGTGGCCAACATAGAAGAAGTTCTGCAAAGAGGGGAGGCCTTATCTGGTAAATACTTCTTGTGAACTATTTTTTTTTTTCTTTTTAACATTTGTTACATCTATTTTAGAGGCATTTAAAATGCAATATTTAATCAAAGCTACATGTTAAGTTAAGCTAAAGTTCAGCTGAATGTTTTACTGTCCTTCCTTATTTTAAAAGTATAAATTAAAATGCAAGTATATGACTCTGTAAAACAATAATATGGCTTTAATGACAAACATCAACGAAATTTTAGATTAACAAAGAATGTAAATGTCTGAATATGGTGCTAAAATCAAGTGAAAATCACATTTTTGTACATTACCGTTCTGTGGATTTTTTTATTTAATACATTAAAAAAAAAATTTCAGCAAGGGCTCATTAAATAAACAGAACAACTGTTTTCAAAATTGATTATAATAAAAAAAAAATGTTTCTTCAACACCAAATCATCATATTACATTTCTAAAGGCATGATTTCTGAAGGATCATGAGACATTAAAGACTAGTCGTGACTGCTAAAAATTTATCTTTGCCATTACAGGAATAGATTACATTTAAAAAATGTTATTTAAAAATAAAAAAATAATATATAAAAATAGAAAACAGTTATTTTAAATTGTGATAACATTTCACAATATTACTGTTTTCCCTATATTTCTGATCCAATAAATGCAGCCTTGGTGAGTGTAAGAGACTTCTTTCAAAAGCATTGAAAAATCATACCAACCCTAAATATTTTGAACTGTAGTGCATATAACAGCAGGTCCCTCTCTCTCTAGCCACTAAAGAGTCCTTTGCCTGAAAATGAAGATCCCTGAGCTAAACCTGCAAAATTTCAGCTTTCTTCTCTTCATTTCTTCATGTTTTTTCCTCAGCATTGGACTCGAAGGCCAGCAACTTGTCCAGCCTGTCCAAGAAATACAGAAGTGACGCCAAGTACCTGAACACTCGCTCCACGTATGCTAAGCTAGCTGCGGGTGGAGTCTTCATCATCATGCTGATCGTATACATACGCTTCTGGTGGCTGTGAGGTGTGGGATGTGCGGAGGGAAGAGGGGCTCTTGAGAAAGTTACAGGTGAAAAGCAGATGGACTCTCACATTGTTGTGTTTTAAAGCTACAGCTTGTTCTTAAAGACTGTTGGATCCGGCAATTTCCCTCCTAACAGGCTGTCGAGTCCCTAACCTGATCCTCACTGGTATCTGTTTTGTGAACTACACAGAAGTTTGTCTGCACTTGCTTGGAGTGTGAATGAAAGAGAGAAAGTGTGTTTTCCTGTATACTGTATGTCTTTGTGAAATCCCTCCGTTCATGGAAATTAATCTTATATACTGTATAACAGTATACCATAGAGCAGCAGTGCATCCCAAAAAGGTGAATTGATAATTCATTAACAGAAGTATGTTAATTCAGATTTGTAGTTTTAGCACATTGTGGGTTGGATCACTTCCACTGGACACTTAATGCTCCTCATGCTATGGCTGTTAGGTAAGGTTACCTACCTTCCAGCCAGGGGAGTAAACGTAAAACGAGCTTGTGGGTCAGCTGTATTAGTAAAGCTTTAGCTTCGGTCCCCCCAATGATTTGCACAAAATTAATAATTGTACTGACCGCCCATTTCGGCTTTTATATATAAACCAGATATTCAAGAATTCAACTTGTATCTCTTAAAGCCTTATAAAATTGAGTGGTTTATTAAGTCTTAGTTTGAATTCGTCTCAAATGTACATTCATGTCACATTTAGACCAAACAGATATTTTGGATTGTTTCCTTGGTGCAAAAGTTGCCCAACAAACAGCACTTGCACTGCAGCGAGGAGATTTGCGGTCATGACCAGTTACTCAATCCAGACCAGATCATTGAATCTAGTGTTGGGGGAGAGCGGTGGCCTGCCACTTTTGCAAGAAGCAGAGATTTGGGTCAAATGCAATCTGGTGCAGTCTAGAAATACATACATCTGTATCTGTGGTCCTGCCTCTTGCACAGTTGCAGATATGATATATGACCTGGGTTCCTACAGCTTTCTCTTTCAGTGTTTACATTAATCTGTATTTGACATGCATTGAAGAATTAAACCCACACTAACCAACCAGACACCCATGTACCAACTGGATGAAGCTAAAATTCTCATCAGGAGAGAGTTTGTTGGTCTCACCAAACCTACAGTATAAATAAAATGATTCAATCTCAATTTTTATTTGCTTTTCTATCTGTTTTTACAGTTCACACTGACATACGTGTTTTTTTTTTTTTAATATTTTTATTGGTATATGTCTCACTACGAGGTCACTGTCAATCTTACCTACAGAAATGGTATCACTGGCCTGTGGCCTTTTTTTTTTTTTTTTTTTTTTTTTTTTTTTTTTTTTTAAGTA
>NW_015538003.1:100183-101627 GCF_001515605.1 Sinocyclocheilus anshuiensis
TTTTTTTAATGTAATTTAACATGCATGTTTATTCTATTTCATTAGAATTATGGTTGAAGAGCATGACCTGATAACTTAGATGGGAATGTCTAACGTTAAGTTACTTACTGAAAGTCTATTCAAAATTGCTGATTAAAAAGGGAAAAAACAGCCACAAATTAAAGGTACACTCAGTATTTTTATGTTATGTTTACCGCTATGACAGTAGACTTCCTCCTCAATCATCTACCAGACGAATTTTGTTACCATTGCAGGTGTAAATGTCTTATTTCAGACATTAATTCAGGCATTATCAAATTTTCTTGAGTTTTCAAGATATACTGGAGTTAAATAATCGGAACTGTGATATACATTGTGGTGACGTCTGATATACCTGTTTTCATCTGGAAGATATTTTTAGACTTTGTTCATCTGCAATACATTTCCTTATATTTATATTTAATAGACATTTAGAAAATGTTTTTAATATAAACTAACAAAAACATTTTTAAGAGATGTTTTTCACATGATCATGCTTGCATATGTTTTCTGGATGAAACGCTCTTTAAACAACATTTAGACATACGTGAATAATATTCAGCTATAGACTTTAGTCAGGTAGATGCCATATTGGTTTTAACGCTGATTAAAATTAGGCTGAGTGACAGATGTTTTTACAATACCACGTATAAAGTAAAATTTAATCACAATTTTAACTTTAAAAACTATTTTATGGAGTTTTTGTCCAATGAAAGGTTGTTTTTTTTTAGGAAAGAAATTTTGTCAGCTTAAGTTCAGCTGCTGAACTATTAGTATATTCAACAACAGTACAATCCATTGAACGCACTGTACATCTATCCCTCACAGCCTTGTCTTCATTCCTGTCAAAACTTAAATATGGCGCTACCCTGACGAAGTTTCATGTACGTGACACTTTTCTATATTTAGTTATAGTATAGTTATAATACTAATGTGATTAAGTGGGGTATGATTCATGGATGTGACGCTTTCCTAGCGGGAGATATGAGGGGGTGCATTTCCTGGCAGACTGGCTTGCCGTGAAAAGCATTACACTTGTTCCATTTAAGTGTGTGAGTTCAGATGAAGCCCATTCAAAAGCCTGTTTTTGAAAAGCCTGTTTTCGACAGGGGTGCTTTTCTCTGCACACCACCTATCATGTTCTCGCAATGTGGGTTCTATTCATAAAAACATGAGGAGAGCACTGTGACTGTTAATCGTCTTTTTAATACCGCCACCAGAACACACGCAGACAGGAAGTAACAACTTCTCCACATCCACGACATAACACTGCCCTCTAGTGGGACGTTGATGTAACTAGCATCAATACTCACAGACTGAGTTACTTTAAAGGGGTCATATGATGCTTTTTTAAAGATCATTATTTGGTGTAACAGAATATGTTGACATGCTTTAATGTTCAAAAAACACATTATTTTTCAAATAC
>NW_015538003.1:101637-116321 GCF_001515605.1 Sinocyclocheilus anshuiensis
TGGCAGAGTCTTAACTTTGATAAAGAATATCTCTTTGGTTTTGAGACTTTAGTCTTTGCAACTTCAGGGATCTTATCTATGCACAATCAGCTTGTAACACTCCAAAGAGAAAGGAAAACTTGAAATCGCATCATATGACCCCTTTAATAACCTATATGCAGCCGCATATACTACATCCCCCCCCCTTTTAGGACATTTTCCATGCAGGAAAAGATAAAATACTAATTCACCAACATGTAATAAACAGGTTTTACCACTCACTTAATATACAGCTCAAAACAATTGGAATAATAAACAGCACCTGGATACATGTTTGTTAATCGTTTTTTTAATACCGCCACCAGAACACACGCAGACAGGAAGTAACAACTTCTCCACATCCACGACATAACACAGCCCTCTAGTGGGACGTTGATGTAACTAGCATCAATACTCACAGACTGAGTTACTTTAATAACCTCTATGCAGCCGCATATACTACACCACCGACCCTGTTCATTAGAACTCTTGATATGAATCACAGACAGATGTAGCAGATTTGTTGTCATTATGATCTACGTCCTCCCACACACTTTAAGTACTAGCTACTTTTTTTAAGTTTTAAATATTTCAAAACAAGACACTACACGGATGTATGTGGCCAAACGAGACATTTTAAAAGACAGCTTCTCTATTGAGTATAATTCGTTTTCCAACTCTATGAAAGTCAATTTAAGATTCATTACGCTGGCGAGCACAATCTGGTGACTGGATTTAACTCAAATTATGGGCCACTTATACATTGTCTCTTCTAGCAAAGTCATCCTTCTCGTTATTTGCTGCTTTAAAATATCATATGGTAAGTATTTTACAGTTTATATTTCAGAACACATTTCTTGGAAGAGCTAGTTTATTCAATGCTAGTTTATTCAAAAATTCAATTACATTTTAATTAGCATGCTTGTGTAATACAAAATAAAAATGTAAATACTATTAACTTAATCTTTGAGTTAGTTAAATGTTTGAGTATTCTGAAATTATCAGGTTTTACAGGGGACAAACATATTTGATTTGCCAATCATAATAAAGTGTTCTGTGTAATAAAATCTGTATTGACTAGTCATGTCTATATTGGTTCAGCTCTAGTATTAATTTTAAATGTATACTATTATTGGTTCTTTGCACAGCACTTGATGTGTTCATGTTTCTTCACAGCTCTGCAGTGTGTGGACCCTGTGAAGTTTCACTTTCCAGAATGGAACAGGCTATTGCAGGTAAGGCAGGATGACTCTCAGATTTAAACTCCACTGTCTGAGGCTCAGTGTGAACTGGGAAAAAAACAAATGATGAGTACGAAGTCTGTATTCTAGTTGTGTCATAGTTTGTATAAAGCTGCGTTCCTCCACAAAAGTCAGCCAAGTATTTAAAATCAGTTTAATGTGGAAGTGTGTGTGTGCGTGGCTACATGACATGCTCAGTTTTCACAGTCATGCACAAACATTAAACAAATGTACCGAAAACTTCTGAAAGTGATGCAGAACCCCACGTTTTTTATTAATGTAATTATAATATCAATATTTTTAATGCTTATGAGTATTAATATATTAATACTGCAGCGTTGATGTGCCCATCTCTACCTCGTTTTTAATTTGCAACCAAAAGTTGCGATCTTCTGATTTTCAAACCAGATATTGCCAGGAAAGCAGGTTTTCACAGTCATGCACAAACATTAAACAAAAGTACTGAAAACTTCTAAAAGGGATGCAGAACCCCATGTTTTGTATTAGTAATATAATTTTAATATCAATATTTTTAAAGATTGTCAGTAGTGTTGATGTGCCCATCTCCCCCTCACCTGTAATTTGCAACCAAAAGTTGCAACCTTGTGATTTTTAAAACCGATATTGCCAGGAAAGCGGATGAGTCAGGCCTTTTAGCAAAGGTTTAGATTGTACAAGATAGACATGATAAAACTACAGACCTATCAGAATTCCATCACATGAAGTTCCCACTCACTGTGCAAACCCACAAGTAAGATTAAAACCTTTGCAAATATTTGGAGGTCATGTGCCTTTCTAAAACTTTACATGATAAATGTTATTATTTGTTAAAATAATGATGGTTCCCTTTGGTAGGTTCACTCAAAAGGAGACTGAGAAGACTATATCACATGCAGTTACTGAATGTACTATGTGCAAACAAATAAGGAAAAATTTGATGGAGAAAATCAGAAAGAATAGAAAACTTGTCAAGCGAGATGCATTGTAGAGTTTTCTTTGAATTTATTAGGGAGACAGGACTGATGGGTAGAATTAAAACTGTTCCACACTTCAGAGCATAGGGTGGCAGTAATGCACCTAATACATTGGATACCAACTACAGTTAAAAGGCACCTATTATGCAAAATCCACTTTTACATAGTGTTTGAACATAAATGTGTGTTGGCAATGTGTGAACACAACCACCCTACAATGACAAAAAAAATCCACCCACTGCTTATTTATAATCCCCATTAAACCAAATCAGTCTCAGTAGACATGCCTTTTTGATTCTCCAAGCAATGTGACATCACATTGTTTAGGCCCCGCCCACGTCTGCTGACTCACAGTGCTGCATTGCCATAGTTTCCGCCCTCAGTGAGTTGTGTTTGGTTGTACGCTGTCCTCTATTTTCTCCGCGCTCGAGCAGCTGTAACGTCAACAATGTCTCGTAAGCAATCCAGGTGTTCTGTGTTTGGATGTAACACGTCCAAACACGTCCTCCCTGTGCTGTTGAGTCGGTGGCTCGGTCCATTGAGACAGGTCAGCGCGGCGTGAGCTCTGTAACATTGCGCTGTTTCGTCCCACTTTTGGGTTGTTTGGCTTCCCATATGTACGGCTGAACACTGGTTCTTTCACTCTCAGTCATGTTGCTTCTACCGACTGTTTAGGTATGCAAAGCAGAGATGTATAAGCTACACCCTCTTCTCAAGACGGGGCGGGAATATGCAGCTCATTTGCATTTAAAATGATATACACTCTTTTTTTTAAACGCCTCAAAAATGACAGATGTTTTTTCCAGATGTTATAATAAATGATCTGTGGGGTATTTTGAGCTGAAACTTCACAGACACATTCTGGGGACACCCAAGACCAATATTACATCCTGTAAAAAGGGGCATAATAGGAGCCCTTTAAAATCGAGGAAGAATAAGAAAACAGGCTGAATCCGAAATGGCATACTTCCCTACTATACAGTAGGCAAAAAAGTATGTGAAAAAAGAAGTATGCCCGAAATCACAGTACTTACAAAAGGATAGGCCAAAAGTACCCAGATGACCTAACTATTACCGGCAAAATTCTGAAGTGTGCATACGATGGATACTTTACTATCCCATGAGGCCACGGGAGGGAATTGGTGAATGGCAGTGAAGCGATGCAACTGATGCTGGAATGTCACGTAATAATGACAGCATGGCCAAAGTAGTATGTCAAGATTATGTTCATACTACACACATTCATACTATATAGAACATATTTTTTAGCTGTCACAAATTAATTACTTGTTCAAAATAAGTACCTACTCAAAAGAGTACGCAATTTCAGGGGTGGCGAACTTCGGTCCTGGAGAGCCACAGCCCTGCAGAGTTCAGCTCCAACCCTAATTAAATAGGACCAACGTTTGCCACCCCTGGCATATCCCAGTAGTCACACTTTGCACTTGACCAGTTGTCTATTTACGTGATGTATTTTCTGTATTTGACCCAAGTGTCCAAGTGGACAAAAAGACTGTGTAGGCCCTGTCCCAAATGGCACACTTCACGTGCACTTGCGGTCTTCCAGTCTTTCAATTGCCCGTGTCCGTTAAGTCCATGAGACTGTAGGTTGTCCCATTCGTCATTTTAGCTTTCAGAAGGGTGCTCGTGAGTGCCCCCTTTGGGGCCGCTATGTTTAATTAATTAATTAATTATTTTTTAATTCACATACAGCCTGTTTTCTATTATTTGGCATAAATAATCTCTTAAACTTAAATGATTCTCTTACAGACCCTGAATAATATTTGTGACATTTCTGTATGTCAGGTGTGCTCCTGGTTTCTTAGGTGAGTACTGTCAGCACAAGGACCTGTGTATTGAGGGATATTGTGTGAATGGAGGAATGTGCACTGTGTTCGTGGCCAGAGTACCCCAGCGTGGCTGTGTGTGTCCTCTGGGATACGTTGCGTTCTACAATACTTGTACCAAAGGGAGGGGCGGGGGGGTACAAATCAGTTTGTACTGTAAGGTCCACGCACTTGGCCCAAGGAAGGTATCCAGTGGTGGATGAAGGTTTCTTGCGTGTTCGGTCTTTTACAAACCAGTACAAATTGCCAGTGTGCCCGTGAATGGACAGGCCAGCTCTCTCTTGGTCTCTCTCTCTCTTAAACTCACATATTGACTCTTTTGTTATTGCTTTTGTTCTACTGTTGACATTTACTCCTCAGGTCAGCATTGTGAGCAAGAGGACACATGTCTGTCCAGTCTGTGTGCCAACGGTGGTATCTGCCGTGCTCTGCCCAATCGTGAGTTCTCTTGTACCTGTCCTCCTGGTTACAATGGCCCCCGTTGTCTCAATGACACAGATGAGTGTGCCTTCTCCCCGTCTCTGTGCATCAATGGTGGAACCTGCCGGCAGATGACAGACACAACTTATATATGCCACTGCCTGCCAGGTTAGTTCCCTAGGAGAGGAAATAGAAATCTATTTTGATAATAAAATATCTGAGCTATAGAGCCTATAAAGCTGCAGGGCAATGTCCACATTTTATGAATTAGCTGTAAACACTTGCTGATTTAACATAATGCATTCCTTAAACTGTCCCAATTCATCAACAAAATCTTTCAAAGTTTTTTTATTTATATTTACATTCTAAATCACATACAACAATCCCCGACCCTCACCATCAAACATCTAGAGTAGCATCCATACTGTCCATTCATTCAGACTGGAATTGTAAGTAGAAGAACCGAGCATATATATACACATGCCAACATAAATCAACCTCTAACCATATATAAAAAGAGATACATGCACATACTCAACAAAATCTTTTGAAGAGGCACTAGCAGAGGAGGGTGCTTTGGGTGCTCAAGCCCCTGCCCTTTTTCTAAAATGAACCAATAGTTCCCCTCTCTCAACAGTTATAAACAATATTATTGTGGTCAAAATTGTGTGTACAAAACATTAACGAATGGCTCAAAACTTGGAAAATATGTTTATTTTTACTCATGTCTGTCAGTCTGAGATGTTATTGCCATTGCGTTTGTGACGGGACAGTAAAGCAGAGAAAAATCAAGGAAAAAGAAACAGCAACCTTGACTTTTCTGTGGTAGCCAGCTACGCCACCTATTATCCCAGGATGTAAATGAACACTCAAACTTACAGGTTCAGTCCCCCAGAGAGAACTGAGACAGTGCTGCTAGTTAAAACCAATATTTCACTGACAAAAAAACTAATTCAAGACAGTTACCTTTTAAGTACCCACAAATGAGAATACAAATCTTGAAATATATTATATTAACTATAGAAGAAAAAAAACAAATAAAAGAACAAACAATCCCTCACACTCTAGTGCTCGCCACTGCAACCACAAGAAGAAGAAAAAAACAAAGAAAACACAAACATGTTCCACACTGCACCCCAAAGATAAGTGTTGGATCTCCCTAGGTTCCCAAGGGAAAACCCTCAGCACTGGCAAAGAAATACAGTTCAAATCAAATATACAATACAAGGAGAGAAAAGAAACTACTAATGTATACAGAACATAAGGGTACTTAAAGGGATAGTTCACCCAAAAATGAAAATTCTGTCATTAATTACTAATTATTAATTCCAAACCCGTAAGACCTTTGTTCATCTTCGGAACACAAATTAAGATATTTTTGATGAAATGTGAGAGCTCTCAGACCCTGCATAGACAGCAACGCAACTGTAGTGTTCCCAGGTCCAGAAACGTAGCAAGGACATCGGTAAAACAGTCCATGTGACATCAGTGGCTCAACTTCAGTTTTGCGAAGCTACGAGAATACTTTTTGAGCGCAAAGAAAACAAAATTCTTCTCCCAAGTTACGTCTTACGCCATTTTAGAGTATCACAACACATAGGCACGCTTTCCCCTAAGCATAAACAACGCTGATTATGCAGATTACGTTCATGCGCAAGCTTTCTCCTCCGAACGTAAACAACGCTGATTATGTCGATTACACTCTTGGGTACTCTCCAAAATGGCGGAAGACGTAACTCGGGGAGAACAATTGTTAAATAAATTGTTATTTTTGTTTTCTTTGCACTCAAAAAGTATTCTCATAGCTTCGCAAAACTGAAGATGAGCCACTGATGTCATATGGACTGTTTTAATGATGTCCTTACTACGTTTCTGGACCTGGGAACACTACAGTTGCGTTGCTGTCTATGCAGGGTCTGAGAGCTCTCACATTTCATCAAAAATATCTTAATTTGTGTTCCGAAGATGAACAAAGGTCTTACGGGTTTGGAACGACATGAGGGTGAGTAATTAATGACAGAATTTTCATTTTGGGGTGAACTAACCCTTTAACTAACCACCCCCGTAAATCACTGATAGTACATTGCATCAACCGACTTGGTCACAAATTACCCAAAAGGAAAACAAAACAATCAAATAAACACTCCAATATTCACAAAACCAATGGGCTAACAACTAAAGCAAAAAGCATAACACAAAAACTCAGTAAAGAATACAAAGGCAATACAGGCAGTAGGAACAATGAAGAAAAACAGCATCCAGTCTTTTATCTAGTCTTTTGTAGGATTCATATTTCTTGCTTACCTTTGCGACAAATTGATCAGTGATGCTATTAAAAACATTGACTATAAATTTATGTCTGTCTAACATTACAATCCAGTTCCGATGACTTGTCTGCTTGTTTTTTATACCATGTGGTTTTTATTTCCGATTTCAAACAGGATGTTAAATAAAATTCAAGTCAAGTCACCTTTATTTAATACACGATGTACAGTACAGATTGTCTAAGAGCAGCTTCACAGTGATAAACAGGAATGCTTGGACAGAAACAATTATGGAAACCCATAGGGCTGCATGATAAAAAGCTTTATTTTTCCTGTAATCAGGTTTCAATGGAACAAACTGTGAGGTGAACATTGATGATTGTCCGAATCACCGCTGTCAGAATGGAGCCACATGCATGGATGGAGTGAACACTTACCCACCAGTGCCCACCAGAATGGACTGGTATGAAAACGGCTTTATATACTATGTGTGTGTGTGTGTGTGTGTGTGTGTGTGTGTGTGTGTACAGTACATATGTATATATATATATATATATACACTGAATATGCATACAAGCCAAGTCAGAAAGTCAACTTTATTTCTAAAACTTTGTATACAATATAGATTGATTCACAGCAGCTTCACAATAGTATCAAATTCAAAATTTTCTGTAAAGCAGCTCTAACAAATCAATAGTGTCATTATACAGCTCAAATCAGTTCAGTATTGATTCAGTTCAGTTGCATAACTGTGTAAAATTCATCAGTTGTACATACTGTATATACAGTGTATATGTGCATATGCACATATGAGTGGCTAATTTCTTTATACAAACATACCATTTTTAGAAGAGTTAAAATAGTTTTGAAAGAAGTGTTTGCTTTTTGCAAGATGTGTGTGACGTTTTGCATGTTGTGTGTGTGTTTTGTGGTTTTGTGTGTAGAGTTTTAAGAAATGGAGCCATATTTTCAAAAACTGTCTGTAAGCATTTTGACAAAAAAAAACTGTTAATAAAAAGCTTTCACAATCCTTTTTTTCTTCTTCTTTTCATAATCCTAGTTGCATAATGTTATATCTCACCCCGGTGAATATCAAATGTTACATCTTGTAACATCTACAATATTTTGTTGTTTTGATGATTGAATGTCACAATCTTGTATTGAAACAATGATTGTGTAAAAGAAAACATACAACTTTTTTTATCAGTTTGGAGTTGGAAAATTGTGAAAACAGTGCAAATTATGCAAAAGTGTCTAAAGATCCATCTAACACAGGTTTATGAGCAGAACTAGACTCAAATCAACTCAAATACTCACTAAAACTGCAGTCCTCGAAGTCTCACATTAATGTCAAAACCAAGAATTTCCAAAGTTTTCAATAATCTCAAAACTGAAACAAGCTTAAAGCTTAATTAAACCAGCACTGAGATATTTATTTTACTTTAATAACAAGTTCAATGTGTAAATGAGAAACTGTCTCTGTTCTTCAGGTGTGTTTGCTGATCCAGATGCAGTGAAGTCAGTGTCAGTGACGGAGGGAGGTTCTGTCACTTTAGAATCTGGTCTTACTGAAATACAGAAAGAAGATCGAATTTTGTGGAAATTTGGACGTGCAGAGCCTCTTACATTAATAGCTCATATTAATAAAGAGGATGAAATCTTCACATCTCATGGTGATGGTGTGGGATTCAGGGACAGACTGAAGCTGGATCCTCAGACTGGATCTCTGACCATCATGAACACCAGAAACACAGACTCTGGACTCTATCAAATAACCATAAAAGCCTCAAAAGAGACCACACACAGATTCCGTGTTACTGTCTATGGTGAGTAGTAAAGCTCAGGCTTGTTTGCTCTCTTTTACAGTTAGGCCAGTGATGTAACTATTATCATATGAGTTCCAGTTAAAAAACACTTGATGGGCTTCTGTCACTGCCACAGCTTTCAAGAACAAATGCAAATACATGAAAACATAACACTAATGTTTGTTTTAAAATCTGATGTTCTCAAGGCTTCTTTTCACAAACTATTACAAGTTCAGCGTGTTTGTCGTCTGCCCTTAATTAATACTATCCCTAAAGTAGCTTCACCAAATACTTAATTTTATTAATTTATAATATAAAGTTAAGCTAAATTACCCATAGCAATGTGGGAATAAGTTTTGCACAGACACTACTCACATCTCCTTCAAAAAATGTACAAATATATTTTGATATTGTTTGAGTCATTATTAAATGAGCCATAAACAATGATAAATGAGTCCCTTTCATATTTCAGCAAGTTTTAATGTACAGAGTTTAATATAATATATAAAGTACTTTTTTCCATGGATGAGGTATATCACTTACAAATACAAAGCACATTATAAGATGAGTGTAAAACACTAAAATGAGGCCATTCCTTAATTTATTTTAGTTTTTTATTAGGGTCAACCACAAATATTGTTGGATCCACAGGCATGAAATCAATCTACCATTAATAACTACACTGATGTCTAACTCCAGAAACATGCAAAAATGAACTAACCCTAGAAAGGCACTTAAAAAAAAAACCAGTCTGGTGTAACTTATTCCCTACATATTCTTAATGACATAACATTGTTATTACAGCTCAACTGCCTGTTCCTGTTATCAGCAGTGACCCTTTACAAGATCCTTCATCATCATCTTCATCACAGCAGAATTGTTCATTGGTGTGTTCAGTGGTGAATGTGGGTCATGTGACTCTCTCCTGGTACAAAGGAAACAGTTTATTGTCCAGCATCAGTGTGTCTGATCTCAGCATCAGTCTCTCTCTACCTCTGCCACCTGAATGGACTGGTATGAAAACGGCTTTATATACTATGTGTGTGTGTGTGTGTGTGTGTGTGTGTGTGTGTGTGTTGTTATGCGTTTGCTCCATCTTTTCCCTTTCCATTAGTGGAAATGCCTCACAGACATTGATTGACAAACCAATCATTTTAATAATTAAAAAATAAATAAAATAATAAAAATAAAAGCTCTATGGTTTAACGTTTAAAAGCAAAAAACAAAGTTTTAGTATTGTTTGAAAAATGTAATTATTATTATTATTATTATTATTATTAATAATAATAATAAATTATAATACTACAGCACTATTATTGTAATAGTAAAACATTTGACTGAATTCTTTCATTTTTATATTTTAACAATATAAAAATAATATCTTAATTTACTGTTTAAAATATTCGCATGACTTAAAACTATATGACAGAATATTCAGGAAATTAGATTTTTGGCTTAAATCATGCAGTCAAGCAGATTCATGAACAAATAATTTTGGAACCAATTCTCTTCTTTTCTTTTTTGATTCAAACAATTATTCACTGATTCAAAGCAAAATTTGACAAGCTGAAATTGGTGAATTGTTTTTAAACCAGTTTGAACAATTCCCTAAAATGATTCAGGCTTCTCTATGCTAGTGGAAACCTCTTTTTAAACCTCCTTCAAAATGTCCTACTTAAATTGTGAAGCTTTCTTTTCCAGGTCAGTTTTGCACCGATGACGTGGATGAATGCAGACTGCAGCCCAGCACCTGTCAGAATGGAGGCACGTGCAGTAACACGCGCAACTATGGAACGCCAAACGGGTTACAATTTGCCATTAACCAGACGCCTGGTGTGCAGAAAACGCTGTATTTTACAGCGTTTTAGACGAAAAAACGCCGTAAAATACGGCGTCTTGTAGTACACCAGGCGTCTGGTTAATGGCGAATTGTGACCCGTCTGGCATTCCATACGCAACGGCTACAACTGTGTATGTGTGAACGGCTGGAGCGGCCCTGACTGCTCTGAAAACATTGATGACTGCGCAGATGCGCCCTGTATCACCGGCTCCACTTGCATCGACCGCGTGGCTTCCTTCGTTTGCAGCTGCCCTCCCGGCAAGACTGGTCAGTAAAAACAACCACATGACCTAAAAATGACTCTTAAGACACTTGATCACTTCAGTCATGAGCACAAATGACTCTTACACCAAATCTCAACAACGTACACAACAAGTTTTTACAGTGAAATGATGCATCTCTAAAATAATGCATTTTTATTATCATTTGATTGTTGTCCAAAGTAGAAGACTATAAAACTATCTCAGGTCAGTTGTAGTATCAGTAGTGATTGTTTCTGTGTTCAAGGTTTGCTGTGTCACATTGATGATGCCTGCACCCGTAACCCGTGCAAGATGGGAGCTCAATGTGACACGAACCCCGTCAATGGCAAGTTCATCTGTATCTGCCCCTCAGGATACGAGGGCAGCACGTGTGCCGAGGATATCGACGAGTGTGTCATCGGTGAGACAGTTTGCAGGACTTTTGTCTGTCTGTGTTTCTCAGTGTGTCTCTGTATTTCTATTCATCTTTCCCTGCACACACATTACAGTGTTTTATGCATTTCATATCTTGCCTGAAACTTTCTAACCCTCTTTTTTGACACCCCAGGGCCAAACCCGTGTGAGCACGGTGGCTCTTGTAAGAACATAGAGGGCTCATTCACCTGTAACTGTGCTCCGGGTTACACTGGTCCACGCTGTGAGTGGAACATTAACAAATGTGGCTCCAACCCCTGCAAAAATCACTCCACCTGCTTGGACCATATAGGAGATTACACTTGCTTCTGTATGGCAGACACGCACTCACACACACTGTAATCAGGTGCAAGATATGGAAGCAGACTGGTCTCAATAATAATTCATGTATTTGTGTGTGTGTGTGTGTGTGTGTGTGTGGGACCACCGTGACTCATTTGTTTGACTTTTAGCATTTAGTATGCAAAAAAAATGTCTACATTTAAATTCTCACTTGTCCCTGAAATGTACTTTTAAATGATTTGTGTACTAAAAGTGTGTAAGTGTGTAACACACACAGACAATCCAAATTAAATTGGAGATAAATTCCCAATAATTAGTCTTTTAAAAAATCTAAGTGAGCATGGTTTATATGCATTACCATGTGTTTCTAACTTTTAATCTTTAATATTTGAAGATTTGCAGTTTCATATTTGCAGTTATCACAGTGTTTGTGTAAAGGTAATGCTTCTGCACTCCACTGCTTCACCAACATTTCCAGAAAGATACTGAAATGGAGGGAACAGCACAGTAACTTACATAGTAGTTTTAATGGTGTGGGAAAAATGTGAAATGGGGAGGGGAATGGCACATTAAGGTATAAGTTTGAAAAGCACATATTTCTTTCCAAAAGTGGAGGGATAAATGTTTTTTTTTTTTTTTATGTAGGTGTAATGATTTCTATGTACTGGAGTTTACTGAATAAAATACATACGCCATAAAAGGATGTGTGAAAACATGGAAACCTTGCTTTTATTGGTGGTTCCATTTGTTTAAATGGTTGTTCCAACTTTCTTTACTTTGGAAAACAAAATCGATATTACTCTCCATATTATTGGTTCTCACATTGATTTCCACCACGTCTGATGAGTGATGAACTGCTCAATGGTGATTCAGAGCAGTGGAGTCACTGATATACAAAACAACAATAATAATAATAAATATAGTTGCAAGAAGCAATTAAGGGACCAAGCACTACAGAGGCAAAATGGTGAGCAAGCAAGGCAATGACCAACAGATCAACTGCAAACATTAGTAATTAAAGACGTAAAGATGATTTTAGTCAAAATGGCTAAAAAGTCATAAACACAATCACAAGTAATATGATTTAATGGTTTGTCACTTTTGACCAATAGGTGGCACAGTTATCAAATTGATGTGGTGTGGTGGCACATCCGAAGTTTTTGTGTCAATATGTCAAAGCTTTGCCAGAGATAAAGCCTCAGATGCAGTTTGACATCATGCCATCAAATTCGTTGATGTGGTAAATGAGAACCAATTTGTCGAATGGACATAAAATCTATACTTTTTGTCAGCATGGTCTGAAGATGACCTGATTTGAATTGAATAAAAATTGGACCAACAGTCAAGGAGTTTGAAAAAGTAGATTTTCAAAGGAAATCAAAATGGTGGACATAAAGTTCGGCCAATTATGGCATAATTGGTATCAGCATTCTTGGCGTGACCAAAGGAATCTATAAAGATGACTTTCATGACAACAGGCATAACTAATCAAAAGATAATAGCTTTTTTTATTTCATTATAATTTTTTGGCTACAAGAAACTTTTTGAGTACCTTCAGGGCACGGTGCAGTAGACACATGCCAAGTTTTGTAGATACGCCAATGCATTTGTAAAATATTGCAATTTACGTCAAAATATAAAATAGCCAATGCCCAAAATGGCTGACATGGGTAAATTGGGTATGGTTCAACTTGGTGTTGCACCAAATCTAAAGAGACTAGTCTTGTGATTTTTGGCCAAACTATTCAGAAATTATAAGCAAGTCAGTGCGGATAGCCTCATGGTTGACGCACCAACATATAGTGCAACTGTACCTCCAACAACCAAAAATAAAGGCCTAAAAGGCCATATAGTATAATTTATAGCCTATATATTATTGTTCAGACGGTATTTGAGAAGGGTTTGACAAATTAACTTGATTTCCATAACTTTTTGTCTGCATGGTCTGAAGATGATTCAAAAAGTATAGTTTTTTTTTTTTTTTGTACAATTGAAAAATGCAACAAGCAGTATTGGAGCAGACATGCAGTTTTGAGATCATATTTTAGCATTCAAAACAATAAATTTTTTTAATTTAAGTAATTGGCATTGGTTCTTCGTTCGAGATGGGTGCATTTCATTCAGAAGTGATCATCCCTTCAGCAGTTTTGGAGCAAACTTTAGAAAAAATTGGTTTGGAACAATTCTTCAACATGGCTACAGTATGTTCTCTTTCTTCGAAAGCGTCACAACACCGCTTGGGACACAGGCCAGATGTCAGTCACTGGTGAGTTTCTTTCTTTCTTGCAACAGGAAAGAGTGCAATGGGGGTTATGTGCAACAGACTTCCCTATTCTGTAAAACAGGTCTCGTTGCTTCCGGTTCAAGTGTTTTGTATATGCTCCGTTGAATATGGAGCTGTTTTACTCAAGATGCCTCAAGATGCATAGAACTTTTTAGTTGTATGCCGAGGCTCTTTATAGGTCAGGTTGAATCTGTAATCTCCATGGCTGCAATACAATGTTTTTTTTTTCGCAAATGGCAACTTGGGGTGTTGAAATACCATTGTGTAAATTGCCAGTGACCAGAATCACACAGACCAAAGCAAAAACAGACATTCAGACACAGAATGCACATTTCAAAGTGGAATAACTGTCTGTAGCATTGTTTTTAAGAGATTATGTGAACATATTTCCTAAATATATGAAAACATATTATGGTATTTTTATACTTTAGTACAGTCAAAGAAATTACATTCTGCACCTTTAAACAAATCACAAATTTGGAAGTGTTTTCCCGGGAAATGCAAACACGTGACAGTGGCATCTGCTGAGCTGGGGACACCTTTCCCACAACACAGAGTTTCTAAATTTGTAGGTGTTTCTAAATCATGGCATAAAATGATGACCTTTAACTGACCCCACCCCTAAATGCAATAGTCGCTGTAACGTAAGTAACGTGGTCGAAAACACCCTTCCGTTATGGCCTCGCCCACTGATCTGGTAACTCCCATTACTGTCCTACAGAAAACCCACTTGCACTCGACGCGCCCAATAATGAAGAAAAGGTGAGATCAAGTCTTGTTCTTAAAATGCATGATAACTACATATGTTGTGAAGCATGAAAGTACAATTTAAGTTTAATTTTGTGAATAAAGTATATTCTGTTTAGGGCAGTGTTCAGTCCTGCTCCGGGAGGGCCAATGTCCCGCAGAGTTAGCTCCAACCTTCCCCAACACAGTTGCCTGGCAGTTTCTAGGAATCCTGAAGACCTTAGCTGGTTCAAGTATCAAGTGGATTGAAGCTAAACTCTGCAGGGTGGTTGCCCTCTAGGAGCA
>NW_015538003.1:116512-121613 GCF_001515605.1 Sinocyclocheilus anshuiensis
GACAGCGCTGGTTTAGAGTTTTATGTTTCAATTATGTTAACTTTCAATTTTCTTCTCATTTGATGATTTGTTGCAATTAGCAAAATATATGATTTTACTCACTATGTAGGCATTGAGTAGTAAATATTATATTGTCATATAACAGTGTTTTAGAATCTACAATTTAATCGAAACTACAGAATTAGTGGTTTAATTCCTGCTGTTCAATTGTTTTCTTGGTGCAAAAGTTGCCCACAAACAGCACTTGCACTACAGTGAGGAGATTTGTCTAGTTACTCAATCCAGACCAGATCATTGAATCTAGTGTCGTGGGAGAGTGGTGGCCTGCCACTTCTTTCAAGATGCATAGATTTGGGTCAAATGCAGTCCGGTGCAGTCTAGAACTACATATATATTTGTATCTGTGGTCCTGCCTCTTGCACAGTTGCAGATATGATACATGACCTGGGTTCCAACAGCTTTCTCTTTCAGTGTTTACATTAATCTGTATTTGACATGCATTGAAGAATTAAACCCACAGTAACCAACCAGACACCCATGTACCAATGGGACGAGCCTAAAAAAGGTTTGTTCAGCTCACCAAATCTACAGTATAAATATAATAATTCAAACTCGGTTGTATTTGCTTTTCTTTCTGTTTTTACAGTTCACACTGACATTTAATTTTTGGACTGGTAGATGTCTCACTACAAGGAACTGTCATTCTTTCTTACAGAAATGCTACAGTGGTACAATGGTATACTGGCCTGTGGCTTTTTGTTGCCAAAGCAGGCCGTTCTTTTTATGTAATGTGAAGGAAATTAATCATTTTAAATTCATCATAACTAACATTCCTTTTCCTTTCATTTATATGCTTTTGAGAACAAAATGAAGCAGCTTTAGTTGGTGTGTTGCAATAACGGATGTATATGGACAAGACAGCTAGACATCTGTCTGAATATAAAAATAACCAAAACAACCCATGACTTGAGTAAAAAGCTGAAGTAATCAAAAAACAAATTTGTTTTGCCAGTAAACGAGGGGAGGTTTGCTGAATTGCACATAAGAAGAGCCAGTTATATTAGAGCAGGGGTCTCCAAGCTTATTTCATTTCAGAGCTACTTTTTAAATCTGAAAGTGGCTGAGAGCTGTATTCATGTTTTACGTTAAGCTCCCACTGACATTTCTCCGGAGCACAGTGTTACAAGAAAGACTGTCCAGTTTAGCTCTTCTGAGTATTGAGAATGCCGTGCTCGCAACATCGACAAGCTGACATTTTTGCTTGTTTATTTGTGGTAGTCAGTTGATAAAAAGAATGTCAATCATCAAAATTTATGTTAATTTTGGTTTGTTTTTCTCAAAATGTAGCATGTATCCATAAAATAGTTATTCCATTAATGTAGGCTATGATTTTCTACTAGTTCTTTTACTGTTCATTTTCTAAGACATGAATTTTGCTTGTATAATTTCTTTCCTACAATTAGAGATGCTGAGACATGTTCTGGCTATTAGCCTATTCATTTTATTGAGCTTACTGTTATAAAATATTTAGACCGGGGGCCTATCACAGATGTTTGTGTATTATTATTGTTGAAGGATCCTCCTGCTATTGCTAAAATAACAATCAAATCGAAGCAGCAGCACTTTTGCCTCCACCTTCATGGACTAAATATTAAGGCTATTCCTTCAGGGATTTCAGTCTGACTGAAAGTGTTATCAAAATCATTACGAACATTATATAGCTAATTATATGTTAATTAATAATAACATAAAATGCATCAATGCACT
Organism: Sinocyclocheilus anshuiensis; assembly: GCF_001515605.1. NCBI lineage: Eukaryota > Metazoa > Chordata > Actinopteri > Cypriniformes > Cyprinidae > Sinocyclocheilus > Sinocyclocheilus anshuiensis. Next base: position 118,280 of record NW_015538003.1, read on the forward strand.
GATAATTCTCCACATTCATTAGGCTACTTTTAAATCATGCAAAATAAATTTTCATATGACTGCTGGTGGGAGGGGCTTTTTTCAGGGGACTCAGATGTGCTGTACACCACTATTATAATATGTTTTTCGACTCGAGAAGATCATTTTAAGACTTTTAAGTTGGTGACTTTGGATTTTACTCAAAATATGGGCCAATTACCCAGTGTCTCTTCGGGCAAAGTCATCCTTCTAGTTATTTGCTGCCTTAAAATATCATATGGTAAGTACTTTATATTTCATGAACACATTTTTGAAAAAGTCATTTGCCGTCAGTAGCTATATTTATTACTGGAAAGATCTATATATATGCTATTTTTGTGATATATACGCTCATAAATGTTCAATATAATATGTAACAACATTGGCATATGGTGTTTGCTTGTTGATAAAATACAGATAGGCAGCAGGTTCCAATTTAATCTAATAATACCAAAGTACAGCAAACTAGTTTTATTAAAAACAACACAATTTCCTGCGTAAATTTAATGTCCAACAACAAATATTTGATCAAAATGCATCAAAATGTCTAATTTGTCATATCTAATCTGTAGCATTGACGTGCACAAGAGAGTCATTCAAGTTGAAAAGTAACTGCTGTTATGACCATACTGTATGGACAGTAATCAGTAAAATCATTATGTCATTCTGAAAAAATATTTAATTTAACCATCAAAATCAAGTGTTCTGTGTAATAAAAAAATCTTTATTATCTAGCCCAAGTGTTTCTATATTGGTTCATTTCTAGTATTAATTTTGAGTTTGCTGTTATTGGTTCTTTGCACAGTACTTGATGTAATCTTAATTGAGCCAGTCCTGATCTAATGTGTTCATGTTTCTTCACAGCTCTGCAGTGTGTGGACCCTGTGAAGCCCTGTGTGAACAACGCTGCCTGTGTCACTTTCCACAATGGAACAGGCTATTGCAGGTAAGACAGGATGACTCAAGACAGGAACCCGGCACCATACTGATACTTCGACTGACTTCTTGCAATTTTAACCATACAATACTTAATATTTCTTATAAATGGGAATGTGTTTTTTGAAAATGATGTTTAAAAACCCATAACACTTAAAGGCAAATTACAACCACATGATACATACTGGCCATTAATAAATGTATAACAAAAGCAAATTTTTAGCTAAATTAAATTAAAATGTTTGTACATATGTATTATTTTACAGAACTATTGATTAAATAATAATAAATTAAAACTATGTTTGCTTTCTGCCATTATCTTCATGCGGAAGTGTGTGTCTCTGTGCGTGTGCATTGCTGGACCACAGGCTGGCTTTGCACAAACATTAAACAAAAGTATTGAAAACAATTTTTTTAAAAACGTTATTTACATGTTTATCTGTTGTTGTTGTTATTTTTTATATGCTTAAAGGGGTCATATGATGCTTTTTTAAAGATCATTATTTTGTGTATTTGGTGTAACAGAATATGTTGACAACACACACACACACACACACGATGCGCAAAACTTAGCATTTGAACAGTCAATAGCAAATACTTAAACTAGTAACAAAACATACTTACAGTAGCTGATTCAGAAGCGCCAGATTGTCATAGCAAAGTCAGAATTACCTCCTCTCCTAGGTTCATGAAACGGTCGTCCATAAAATGCATTGCTGTTCTGTTGTAAGTAATCTTAAAGATTCCTAAATGCATCTACTTTCAGAAGGCCAAATAAAGTGCTTTTGCTTTCGCCTAGAAACACAGCATCTCCCTGACATGGCTGCTTCAACACTAACTGCGGTTACTGAAACCACGCCTTCTTTCTTTGCGTGCACATTTGGGCGGCATTATGCAAATATTCCCACATAGTGACCTAGATATGTGGGGGCGTGTTAGAACGAGCCGTTTTAGGGGGGTGTGGCAGAGTCTTAACTTTGATAAAGAATATCTCTTTGGTTTTGAGACTTTAGTCTTTGCAACTTCAGGGATCTTATCTATTCACGAACAGTCTGTAACACTCCAAAGAGAAAGGAAAACTTGAAATCGCATCATATGACCCCTTTAAAGACAAGCCATGTGCAAATTCATCAGTCAACACCATTGCTGTATTTTTTTCTTAAAACTGCTTTGTATTAAATCAATTTCAAAAACGCAGTTTGAGACCACCCCTAGCTGTTTCCTACCGTCACAAACATTTAACAAATCCCGTCAACATGTGGGGTGGGGCTTTTCATATTTGCTCAAAGGTTTCTCTTTATGTGTTTTTTGCAACATTGAGTAATGTAGCTAATCATGCATATCTGTCGATTTCATGAACGCAATATGGACAGTTAAGTCAGATTTCACTCACTGCTCAAATCTTCTGAGTTGTGTTCAGTGTTGAGTTGGTGAATCCTTTCATTATAGAAACAAGCTCTAGACATGATGTACTGTATAAATACACACACATACATGTATATATTTATGAAAAATATGTTATGATTAACATATTATTGTTATGTTTAACATATATTAAATATATTTATATATAATATATAGGCTATATAATATTTATATATAATATAAATTATATGAATATAAATATATGCATGTAAATACATGTAAATATTTTCAAAATATATACATGCATGTGTGTGTATTTAAATATGCATAATATACACAGTACACACACATTCTGTAAACAAAAACTTTTTTGATTCATTTTTGTTTTATTCTATAAGCTACTGACAACACTTCTCCCAATTTTCTAAATAAACATACTGTCATTTAGAGCATTTATGTGCAGAAAATTAAAATTTTTAAAAAATAATAATAATGAAAAATGGCACTAATGCAGTGTTTTCAGACCTCAAATAATGCAAAGAAAACAAGTTAGCCAATAGCCGGCTGTTCTGACTCACAGACTGTAAGTAGGTTTTAATTTAAAGAATTTGCCACTGACGAATCAAACGCGAGGTTTGAGCAGTGTAGAGTAGCACTTGTTTGTCATTTCTCCGATCATTTAAATATGCATAATATACACAGTACACACACATTCTGTAAACAAAAACTTTTTTGATTCATTTTTGTTTTATTCTATAAGCTACTGACAACACTTCTCCCAATTTTCTAAATAAACATACTGTCATTTAGAGCATTTATGTGCAGAAAATTAAAATTTTTAAAAAATAATAATAATGAAAAATGGCACTAATGCAGTGTTTTCAGACCTCAAATAATGCAAAGAAAACAAGTTAGCCAATATTTTTATACTTATATTATATTTAAAGGGGTCATATGATGCAAGTTCAATTTTTCCTTTCTCTTTGAAGTGTTACAAGCTCTTGGTGCGTAAAAA
>NW_015538003.1:122179-122541 GCF_001515605.1 Sinocyclocheilus anshuiensis
ACATAAACACATTTCATTACACCAAATACACAAAATAATGTTCTTTTTAGCAACATCATATGACCCCTTTACTACTAAAGTTTTAATGTAGGAATAGTTCAGAAATCATATTTTGGTGGAATAATCTGATTTTTAATCACAGCTTTCATGCATCTTGGCATGCTCTCCAGTCTTTCACATTGCTGTTGGGTGACTTTAGGGGCTTTTGCACCGGAGGAACCTTTTCATAGTTCCTAGAACTATTGACAGAAGTTCCCGCTTTTTGGCTAAACTAAATTAGCTCCTACTTCGAGAAGGGTGTTCCTGCACAACCGGAGGCTGCAGTTTCAGGACCGCAGTTCTAGGACCCTATTCTTTTGTAA
>NW_015538003.1:123212-141600 GCF_001515605.1 Sinocyclocheilus anshuiensis
GACAACACATATTTCACAATGATTTCACATTTCACATTTCACAATTAGTGTAAATAGAAATATAGAACAAGCTAAATATAAATGTGGCGAGGGGGGTGTGGTTTAGCGGAGTCTGCAGCGGTACAGAGAGGTCGGAGACGAGCGGTGAGTAAGTAGGTCAAGTGCAAAATGACATTCACCTGCTTCTCATTTCAGTGATTGGCCTGGAGAGACCGTAAAATGCCGCAGGGGAAACAGAGAGGGAGAAAGAGACGGACTGAGGACAAATAAGCAACCGCTGCTTCAAAAACAAGCCCAATTTTTTTTATGATTTATTATCATCAATATTATTTATTATCAATTATTTATTACAAATAAATGAGCCTGCAACATATTAAACTGAAACTACTCTTTTATCTAAAAAGTAAAAGCAGAAGTTATTTTACAAAAATCAAAGTGGGAACAATACACATCTCCAATCACCTGTGAGCAGAATAGGATTAGAGAGATGGAAAAGGAGAAGAACACAAGAGCTTTTAAAGGGGAGCTGTAACATAGTCACATCTACCAAACTGCAGCCTCCGGTTGTGCAGGAACATACTATTGCCTACTTCAGAGTAGGGTCTAAAGGCACTTGTGGCGAGGGGGGCGTTGGTTTAGCGGAGTCTGCAGCGGGAGAGAGCGGTCGGAGACGAGCGGTGAGTAAGTAGGTCAAGTGCAAAATGACATTCACCTGCTTCTCGTTTCAGTGATTGGCCTGGAGAGACCGTAAAAGGCCTCAGGGGGAACAGAGAGAGGGAGACAGACTGAGGACTCGTGGGGGAGAGACTGTGGCCTGGGCATAGAGAACCGCAGAAGTGCTATATAAGTTTTGTTTGTTTTGCAGCGCCAGGGCGCCTACTTGTATTCGCTGTTCCTACGGGACGCTTAATAAATTACCCGAGCCTCAGTCACGCTGACTCCGACTTCTTCCTTCCCTACTAAAGAACCTCATTACAATGAGTGTTCTAACTCGTCGGGGAAGCGTTGTCTCTTAATTGACAAGATATCTCATCAATGGTGGGGAAATAGTTCAAATATGTTTTAAATAGAAAGAATAAAGGCATAGTCACTTATGAGCTATGAACTATGACACAAGAGCTTCAAAGGGGAGCTGTAACATAGCCACATATTTATAGTCTACTAAAATAGAAGCTATTCGAACCATATTTACTCGTAGTATTAGTATAGGACTACTTGTTTTTTTTTTTTGCAGCCCGTGATAATTAATACGTTACAAAAACATTGTAAAAGTAAAAAAATAGGCCAAAAAAGTCATCCCACTCCTCTACGTCTACTTCTGTCATCGCTTGGATTACAGCGTCACGCGCCTTCTTTTTGAAGCAAAAACAGAAGCTATTTTACAAAAATCAGCAAACCGCAACAAAAATGGGAACGAAACTCATCTCCAATCACCTATGTGCAGAATAGGATTGGAGAGATGGAAAAGGAGAAAAACACAAGAGCTTCAAAGGGGGAGGAGGGGGCGGAACATTTCAACAGTATGTTCCTGCACAACCGGAGGCTGCAGTTTCAGGACCGCAGTTCTAGGACCGCAGTTCTAGGACCCTATGCTTTTGTAACAGCGCCACCTACCGAATTGGATCACTAAAGATGGACATCCAATTCGGTAGGTGGCGCTGTTACAAAAGCATAGGGTCCTAGAACGGCGGTCCTAGAACTGCGGTCCTGAAACTGCAGCCTCCGGTTGTGCGGGAACACCCTTCTCGAACATTTTGGCAAATTACGCTGCAGCGCTTATATTATTGCACTCACTGGTTGGCTATTAACTGCGAGCAGACAGAGTGTCATTCAATGCATTGGAGAATAAATAAAGAAACGAAGTTGCTCGTCAGATTTCCCTAACAAGCAACCATATTTTTTAAAATAAGCCCAAAAAACCGCAACCCGTGACCTGGGATTTTTTCATGCAACTTTACAAAAAAAGAAGCCCAAAGTCGCATATAATACGCGGACTTGGCAACTATGCTGGCAACCAACGTAAATAGGTGCATTACTGCAACCTTCTGCTCCGGAGTGTGGAACAGAGTTTTATATTCTATTTATCAGTCCCGTCTCTCTAATAAAATCAAAGAAGACTTTATTTATTTCACTTGACCGTTTTATTAAAACCTTTTCCTTCTATAATTTTTCCTATTTCTTGTTCGTATTTCCTACATTCAAGAAATAGGCCTAGGCCTACACAAGTTTTTGTTTCTTCAACATGATTGTGTTCACATAATTCATTTGGATGTTTCCCTATTATTTTGTGTGTGCTATTTCAATTTGAATGGCCTAACATTGTTCTGTTATAGATAACCCTACTCTGAAGGAGGAGCTAAATTAGTTCCCCCAAATGGAGTTCCTACAACTAAATACGTTCCTAATTCCTGCGGTGTGAACATGCCAAAAAGCGGGAACTTCCGCCAATAGTTCTAGTTCCTCCGGTGCGAAAGCACCGTACCAGTGATGTAAGTGTACCAGTGTTGCCAAGTCTGTGGTTTTCCAGTGGAATTGGACCCGTGGACCCTTTAACACTGTTGCTGCGGGTAATTTTTCATGTCCGCGGGTTGAAGCGACCCCAATAACGTGATATTTAGCCCCTAAAATGTGAATTTTACCAGGGGATCCCCACCAAAAAAACATGTATTTACCACCACCCCCCTCCCCCCGAACGCAATTTTTACCAGAGGACCCCCCCCCTCGAAATGCGATTGGGTTAGTTTTGGGCCTGAAGTGTACGCTGATTGGCCAAACACATACGAAACACCGGCTACCGGCATTTTTAAAAAGCCATGTAAACATATTTACTTCAAGAACATGGAAAACAGCGATACAGCATTTATCTGCTGTCTGCAGCATTGTGTTCTTTTCTCAGCCTCAATGATATGTAACACTGCAAGTTGTCACAGGAGATTTAGTCAGATTTCCATGCTCTTTCAGTCGCGTAAACTGTGCGTTTACATTCCATCTCCGTTATCACGAAACCCACAACACAAAAATAGCTCCTCTGATCACGGTGCCTTCCATTCACCGGTTGTTGACGTTTATGTGAATAAAGACGTCGCTGTCAGCCACTTCGGTGTTCACGCTGCCAGTGCGAATGTAACCAGCAAAATGGCCCAAGGGAGAAATTGGTTCTCAAGGAACCACCAGGAACTTGGTTCTGGCTGGTTCCCAGAACTAAGTTCCCAGAACTATGTGGTGCGAAAGCCCCTTGTATGCCACTCCTGGCACAAAAAATTCAAGCAGCTCAGCTTTGTTTGATGGCTTGTGACACTCCATCTTCCTCTTGATCACATTCCAGAGGTTTTCAATGGGGTTCAGGTCTGGAGATTGGTCTTGATCATCTGGTGGTTCTTCATCCACACCTTGTTTGACCTGGCTGTGTGGCATGGAGAATTGTACAAACAACACTCACTTGCTGATTTAACATACACATTCTTAATGTATTCCTTAAACTGTCCCAATTCATCAACAAAATTTTCGGATAAGTCACAACTGTATTTCTTTTGAAGGAATGTGGCAGATGAGTGCATTTGTTCAAATGTGTTGTCCAGTCTTTTGTAGGATTCACTTCTCTTGCTTACCTCTGTGACAAGTTTATCACAAATGTTCTACCTGACACTGCAATATCACAATCCAGTCCTGACGACTCATCCGCTTGTTTATTATTATGTTTATCATGATGTTGATGACATAAAGTTAATCATAGTAGTAATTCTTGACAGCTAATGCAATACGTTTAAGTGTTCATTATCAAAATTGTATTTTTGCATGCTTAACTGAAATTAAGGCATATTTTGCAAATCACAGCCATATTCATTCAACTGCACAACAGTACATTTTTTATGATACACTTAATTAGACAATGTGTGAATGCTAACTAATTATTGAGACCTCAACTATGTTATTACTAAGTTGAAAACAAGTCAATTAATCAACTAATAGCTACTGCTAGCATAATAAGAAGTGGTGGTGATTTCACCATAATGTGCATCATCGCTTAGGCCTGCTTTAATAAAATACAATAACACTGAAGACTGGAGTAATGGCTGCTGAAAATTCAAGTTTTTTAAAATTCACAGACTTTCACAAATGACTGTTTTTACTGTATTTTTATCAGATAAATGCAGTTATATTTAGATACTGGATATGATAAAGAGGTTTAGAATATGGTCAGAATAAGGCATTAATATGTGCTTTATAAGTACTAATAAACAGCCAATATTCAACTAGTTAATGTTGAATAGTGTTACTGTTCCCTAATCTAAAGTGTTACCATGTTTGCTTCTATAACTCGAACCAAATATAAGAGTAAGCTTCATTTTTCTTGCAATCAGGTTTATATGGAATAAACTGTGAGGTGAACATTGATGATTGTCCGAATCACCGCTGTCAGAATGGAGCCACATGCATGGATGGAGTGAACACTTACAACTGCCAGTGCCCACCTGAATGGACTGGTATGAAAACGGCTTTATATACTATGTGTGTGTGTGTGTGTGTGTTTGCTTCCTCTTGTTCTCTTTTCCGCTAGTTGAGATGACTCACAGATACTAATTCAATAACAAATAATTTTTGGAACTTGTTATTTTTAATGATTCAGATAAATCATTTCAAAGCTCTGTTTAATGTTTGAAAGCAAAGAAATGAAGACATCTCAGAATATTAGTATTGCATGTAAACTACCGTATTATTATTAAATGCTGGATTATTTTATTTTAGAGTACAATTGTATTTTTGCAATAGTAGTATATTTATTTTTTGCTATGTTAAATATTTATGTTTTAACAAAATAAAAATAATATTTTGAATTAAAATTAAATATCAAAATAATCACTATTTGATTTTTGGGTTAAATCATGCAGCCCTTGATTCACAAAAAATAGTTATTTTTAATGATTCAGTCAAACTGATTTATGTGTATTCACTGATTCAATGCAAAATTTGACAAGCTGAATGGCTTTTTTTGCAATTCCTTTCAATGTAGACTTCTCAGTGCTAGAAACCTTCTGTCAAACCTCCTTTAAATTGTCCTTTTGAAATTGTGACCCTTTTGTTTGCAGGTCAGTTTTGCACCGATGATGTGGATGAATGCAGACTGCAGCCCAACACCTGTCAGAACGGAGGCACGTGCAGTAACACGCGTAACGGCTACAACTGTGTATGTGTGAACGGCTGGAGCGGCCCTGACTGCTCTGAAAACATTGATGACTGTGCAGCTGAGCCCTGCACCCCCGGCTCCACTTGCATCGACCGCGTGGCTTCCTTCGTTTGCAGCTGCCCTCCCAGCAAGACTGGTCAGTAAAAACAACCACATGACCTAAAAATTACTCTTAAGACACTTGATCACTTCATTTATGAGCACATATGGCTCTTAAACAAAATCCCCACAACATACACAACAATTAAAAGTTTTACAAATAAATAATGCATCTCTATGAAGTATTTTATACTAATTTGAAATATAAATCACATAAATCTGTTAAGATTTATAATTGTATTGTTTTATTCAGTTTGTTAATTGTTTTTCATTATAATTTGATTGTTCTCTACAGTAGTACACTATAAAACCCTCTCAGATCAGTTGTAGTAACAGTAGTGATTTTTTCTGTTTTCAAGGTTTGCTGTGTCACATTGATGATGCCTGCACCCGTAACCCGTGCAAGATGGGAGCTCAATGTGACACAAACCCCGTCAATGGCAAGTTCATCTGTATCTGCCCCTCAGGATACAAGGGCAGCACGTGTGCCGAGGATATCGACGAGTGTGTCATCGGTGAGACAGTTTGCAGGACTTTTGTCTGTCTGTGTTTCTCAGTGTGTCTCTGTATTTATATTCATCTTTCCCTGCACACACATTACAGTGTTTTTTTATGCATTTCATATCTTGCCTAAAACTTTCTAACCCTCTTTTTTGACACCTCAGGGCCAAACCCGTGTGAGCACGGTGGTTCTTGTAAGAACACAGAGGGCTCGTTCACCTGTAACTGTGCTCCAGGTTACACCGGTCCACGCTGTGAGCAGGACATTAACGAATGTGGCTCCAACCCCTGCCAGAATGACGCCACCTGCTTGGACCAGATAGGAGATTACACCTGCATCTGTATGCCAGGTACTTACACACACACTCACACACACACTGTAATCAGGTGCGTGATGACATGGTTTTGGCTCCATGTCCTCATATTCATCTATTGACTGTGTATGTGTGTGTTTTCAACCATAGGCTTTGAGGGATTGCACTGTGAGATTGACATTAATGAGTGTGCCAGCTCGCCTTGTCTCAATAACGGTAGATGTCTAGACCAGTTTGTGTGTCTGTGTTTATGTCTCTGTATTTCTATACATCTTTCCCTACACACACATTACAGTGTTTTATGCATTTCATATTTTGCCTGAAACTTTTTCGGCACATCAGGGCCAAACCCATGTGAGCACGGTGGCTTGTGTAAGAACACAGCGGGCTCTTTTACTTGTAGCTGTGCTCCGGGTTACACCGGTCCACGCTGTGAGACATCAATAAATGTGATTCCGACCCCTGCCAGAATGAAACCAACCTGCCTGGACCAGATAGATTTCACCTGCTCCTGTATGCCAGGTACTTACACACTCACTCACACACACTGTAATCAGGTGCATGATATGGAAGCAAATTGGTCTCAAACAGAATTTATGCAAAAGTTATGATGCACACATGCGTGGCCAAATTCACATGCATGAAATCTAATTTACGTGCTCAAAACAATTCACACACAATGATTTACAAATTCAGATTCAATAATAAACTCAGAATTTGTAAACATTCAATACAAAATTGTACAGTTGTACATCTGTGAATTGTTTTGCTTTTGTGAAACGTATTTTATAAATGGCCTTTTATTTTGCAGACAAGAATAGCTTTTTGTGAATAGATTTTTTTTTGCATGTGAATTGTTTGTATTTTTTATTTTTTTTGTGTGTGTATGTGAAATAGGTTTCATGCATTTGAATTTGGCAGTGCGTATGTTTTGCACATACATGATGTTTTGGTTCCACGTTCTATTTAGTTAGTTACTGTGTGTGTGTGTGTTTGTGAATACACACCAGTAAACTGAGGACCACCATGACAGTTTAGGACATGATGTCCTCATTTGTTTGACTTTATAATAGCATTTAGTATGGAATAGTTTCCACATTTAAATTCTCACTTTGTCCTTAAAATCTACCTTAAAAAGTACTAAAAGTGTAAGCACCCCACACCCACCCATTAAATTTGAGATAAATTTACAAGAATTAGTCTTTAAATAAAAGTATATTAATATGTGCTGAGTAGCAGAAGTTCTCACAATTTATATTCACTGTGCTGTGCATTTCTAACTTTGAATCTTATATTCACAGTTTTGCAGTCTTGGTGTAAAGATAATGCTGCAGCCACTCCGCCAAGAGATACTTAAAGGATCTGAGGATCCTCAAATGAAAACCGTGTGTGTTTTGCTTCAAAAGAGCAACAAAACATTTGTATTGTGTTTTACTTTCTTTCTTTTATATTCATTAATTCATTCATTTATAATCATTTATCATTTAATCATTTTATTATTCTATTTAATAATATAATCCTTTATAATAATCATTATAGCCATTTATATACTCATTTCATTGATTTATTAATTGATTAGTCATTTATATTGTATCATTATAGTTTATATTATTTTTGTTATTTAGTCTTATGATGTGTGGTTTCAAGGGATGTTTGTCTTCAAGAATAAGATAAGAGGAAATGTTTATGGAAATTTAAGGTTTATGGGACAATATTGTGAGGCAGTAATTTTCTATTGGTATTGCTTGTGGTATAATAACGCTTATTGGATTTGTTCTGGTCATTGAAACATACTCAACTAAGACTATTCAATAAACCCTGCTCCTTTTTATTATCATTACTTCACCTTCTGCTTCTTGTCTGGCTTTACTCAGTCAACTTCTTGGCTGATAGAAGACTGTTAATATGGTTTTGGGTACCAGAAAAGACTTGCTGTTAACGGGTTTGAGGTATTAGACCATTTTGCTGACTAGGTGTCCTGTTACCAGACAAAACGGATTGTGACAGGATCTGGCGTGGATGATCTAATATACTCAAATGGAGGGAAAAGTGCAGTAACTTCTTTAACTACGCTGAAAAAACAGACGATAAGATTAGTTTGTTAGATGATAAGTTATTTCAAGATGGATGTTCAAAATTAATGCAGTTGAATCCTCATCCCCTTCCATATGATCCGCTGGCTGTTTTGTAACAACTACACAGACACGTGCAGAACTGCCTTGAGTTAAAAAAAAAAGTTGTTTTCAAGAGACCTATGATTAATTATTGTAACCATTTTATACTTTTAAATATTTTAAACATTCGTTGAAACGGTGAAACATTGCATTAGGTGAGTGTTGAACGCCAAAATATTATTCTGAACAATTTTTATAAATAATATCTTATTGCTGGATTTTATATTTTTTCCTGAGCATCTTAGACACAACAGAAAAAACAATATTCAGAAGTGATCATTGTTTTTATGCCCTAACCACTCCGAAGGATGTCCTCTTCACAAGGACAGTCTTGGATAGTGAATGGCTCAAAAGAAGGGGGTCACTCAGAACACACTTTAGAAACATTCGGTTCAATCAACGTGGATGCCATGATGTTCTTCCCTTGGAAGGTCATCACTACGCCATTTGGGACGCAGACCAGGTGTCAGTGTGGCAGGTGAGTGTTTTTTTTTTCTTTCTTTCTTTCTTTCTTTCTTTCGTTAACTGCTGTGCTTTAGAATCTTAGAATTTAGACTAATCGAATCTACATTTACTGTTCAAATGTTTTGTAGGCAGGGGCGGACTGGGACAAAAATTCAGCCCTGGCACATTACCACACCGACACAGCCCCACCCATGGACACACGCATTCACTACTTACATTTGTGTACAGATGGTGAAATAATATAAGCAGTACCATATATGTAACAGATATTTAAACATTTAATGTATGTATCTGGCAAACAGTGCTTACTACTTTTTAAAGAGCACACGTTTATAACAAATTTACACATACAGTAAAAACAAAAGAAAAAGAATCTGAGGATGTTGTAGAGTCTGTGTGCTGTCTGTTTATGCCATTTGTCTGCTGTTACTGTCATTCTCTACAGTATGTTGTTCTTTGTTGTCACTGTCTGTCTGTTGGGTTTTTCCTACCTCTACCACACTCCTCCCTGTCTCTGCTAGGCCTACCGTAGCATCCTTCCTCACAGCACTGGTATTGGAAGACCAGGGGTCTCTGGCTGTACTGATTCCAGCAACATCCTAGTTAATGAACAAAGTATAGGACAGGGTTCCTCAATAGGCGGCCCGCGAGTCACATCCGGCCCGTGAGAGAAAAATGTTTGGCCCGCGCTAATTTCAAATAATGTGGCATGAAAATACAAACGCAGCTTCAGAAAGCGACATTAACTTACATCGTGTCTACACCGGACGCGAGCGGCGCGGCGTGACGTGACGTGACGTGACACAACAAAATACAATAGAATCCATTATAATCAGTGATGCTGTCTACACTGGATGCAGCGCGGCGCAACAAATCCCCGACAGTAAACTGCTGACTCATTCTATTTATGACGTACTGACACAACGTTCAAATGATTTGCAATGCTTTGTTGCGCCCAGTGTAGATACGATGTGACAGAATTGCCAGATGGCCAATTCGCCCGTTTGTAGGCATATATGGGATTACAGTGTAATCATATATGGGATATCATATCACACTACCAAAGTGTAAAGTGTAAAAAAATTAAAGCACTAATAATAGTTATTTTTCATGGTTTAGAATTATAATCATTATAATTTGATTTTATTTTACTTGCGAAACCCTGTTTAAATGTAGGGCTTTACATCCATCTAGTGGTTATACTATGGCATTACATTTTATTTGTTTCAACCACATAGCGCATTAATTAACATTTTATTTATTTGTTATAGTTTTTTTGTGTGTGTTTTATATAGAAATAAATGGTGTAAAATCTAAATGTGAATAATAAGTGCTGCGAATTCTCCTCAAGCTACAAAATATTCAAGAAAAATGTTATTGAACTACAGAATAGCCTACTACATCCATTTTACATTTGCTCAGCCCATGGGCGGCCCCATGCATAGCACCCCCACAGATTTTTTTCTTCTTCCTGGAATCAATTATATACATGCTGTAGCCTATTGTATTTAATAATTAAGATGATAATAAAAAAAGAAAGAAACAAACAAACAAACAAAAACATTTGACTCCTTATGCATGCATAACTCGTGCAATGCAATAACGACGTGATTTGCAGCTGTTGCACTTTTCGTAATGTCATTATAGCATTTAATTTTAAAAATGGAGAGCTTCCTTGTGCTAAGTAGGTCTGTCCCCGAATAAAGATTTTTCTAGTCAAACATGCAAAGATTTCTAGGGAAACATGCAAGCACTGTCACCGGCAGCAAGTTTAGTTTTTGTTAATAAAGGTTTTGTAAGCTAGTTTGTCATTGTATCTTACTGTTTTATTGTTGTTGTGCTTTTTAATTAAAAATAACAATGAATCCATCTTTTGTTTTAGTCTTAAAAAGTGAAAGGTGTATATATGTAAGCAAAACAGACAAGTAGGCCTATCTTTTATTGTAAAACTTGACAAGATCGCGAAATCGAAAGTGAAAGCATCCGAAGCCCGGCCTATAACACAGCAAGAGAGGAACTCCGTTCACAAAATTAAAATCACAAATAATGCTACTGATGAAAATGAATGGGTTGAATGTTAACCACTTTCGTGTCCATATAATAAACTATGATAAAAGTTCATTAGCATGCATCGATTAATCCCATGTTGTAGCAAAAAAAACAAAAAAAAGTGCTGTGACCAACTGAGAAAGTTAGTTGCAAAAGAGCGACCAGTGGGAAGAATGAGTCTGGAGCCCTGAATTGCCCAGCTCCCCCTGTCAATGATGTAGCACGTTCAAAATTCTCTGGCGCCGCCCCTGGCTCAGCCTCAAAATGACATACAATCTAAATTGAATCTACATCAGACAAATGCATTTAGAAGATATGAGATTTTTCCTATTCCCCTTTTTTCTCATTATTTAGACCTTTGCCACGGCAACACTGTTTCAGGTATTCAAATGTAGCATCCGGTTGGTCAGAGCTGACTTTGAATTAGAAAGTTGTCCGGCTTGTGGTGGCTGTGAGGTGTGGGATGTGCGGAGGGAAGAGGGGCTCTTGACTTGAGAAAGCTTCTTAAAGACGGTTGGAATATTGAAATATTTTAATATTTCAAAAATGTACCAAAAATACATAAAATCATGTTTCCAAAATCCAAGTCATGTATGATGCGTGTCAGGATTGAGTGAAGATCTTACAACTGGAATGACGTCATCGGGTCACATGACCAGAAAGTTTAATAGATTTGTATGATGGAAAAATTCATTAAAATTAGACCAATTGTTATTTTCGCAATCCGACTCGTGTATGATGGACAGGAAATGCAGGTGAACAAAGTAGACCAGTTATGATGTCATCAGGTCACATGATCAGGAAGTTCTATTGATTTGTATATTTGGAAAAAGCAATAAAAATGCACAAAAACATATTTCCAAAATCCAAGTCATGTATGATGTGTGGCAGATGTGTGTGAACATATTACAATTGGTGTGACATCAACGGGTCACATGAGCAGGAAGTTTAATAGATTTGAAAATGTCAAAAATTCATAACAAATGCACAAAATATATATATTTTTAAAATCTAAGTTGTGTATTATATGCTGCATTTATGTATAAAAACATTGTAGGTGATTTGAGCTCTTTAGATAAAACAACCACAAAGTTAAATAGATTTATTTCATTAAGACATTCAGTTTACTTACATATTTATAACAGAGATATTAATCATATAAAAGTTAAAAACTGTCTTAATCTATACCTCATCTATTTGCTAACATAAACTACACATGAAAAAGGATCACGTTTTTAATATTTTGTATGAAATAATGCACATATTTAACCAGATTTTTTTGTGGATTTTGCACTTTTGAGACACTCCCTAACTTGACGTGCCCAAGCGGGGATCGTTGTGAGCCTAAACTGGGATTCGAACAATTACATCATCGAATAATATTATTATTAATTTGGATATTATGCTTTTAAATGTGATCTGAACGAGATATAGCATGATCCATGACTATTATGCGATTACATATAAATTAATGCTGATGAAAAGATCGAATGTCTGACGAATGTCCAATATAAAACCAACTTTACCGCGATAGAAAAACATACATCGTTATCTGTGGTCCTGCCTTTTGCACAGTTGCAGATATGATACATGACCTGGCTTCCAACAGCTTTCTCTTTCAGTGTTTACCTTCATTAGTGTTTGACATGCATTGAAGAATTAAACCCACAGTAACCAACCAGACGCCCATGTAGGCTACCAACATGGATGAGGCTAAAATGCTTATCAGAAGAGAGTTTGTTCAGCTCACCAAACCTACAGACAAAACTGAGTTTTTATTTTGCTTTTCTTTCTTTCTCTCTTTACAGTTCACACTAACATGTGTACGTGTTTTTTCATCTTTGGCATTTAATCTGGTAGATGTCTCACTACAAGGTCACTGTCAGTCATAGCGTAAAGAGATGCTTCCAATTGCCTGTGGCTTTTTGGTTTTTCATTGCCAAAAAGCAGGTCGGGCTTTTTATGTAATTTCACATGAATGTGTTTTCTAGTTAACTAGAATATTAGTTGAAAAGCATGACCTGATAAACTCGGATAGGAATTTCTAACATGACATCCTTAACGAAAGGTTACTTAAATGTCATATAGTATGCTCACTCAGTATTTTTTAGGTCATGTTTGCTAGATTCTTCTGACATAGCCTAAATCACCGACAAGATGTAATCGTTTTTGGATAGCCTACCATCGACGTTGGAAAAAATTGCATTCGCAGTTTATTCCATTTGAAAGTTTCCAGTAATATGGTAGGCTACTTAAAGGAATAGCTATTCTAAATTGTATATAGTAGGCCTATCACATGATGTTGGTGACCCGCCCAAGCATTTTAGGACTCGGCGTTTTTTCATTTAATGGGTGGTTTTTATTTTATTTTTTATTGTTTTAATATGCTAGATGTGTAATAGCTGCCTCGTGTTTCCTTGCTGTTTCAGTCTGTTTTTAAACGCTAAAAAACGCTTCTCGAGACTTTCCGTGTTTCGAAAAAGGCGTTTTGCGACTCGCGAATGACTGGATCTCATGTGAGTGTACATTATTTTAAACGTTTTTAGAATACTAACAGCTTTTTATGTGCAAAACGTTTCTGATGAATACAATTTTAACGTGCTCCTCTGCTGTTTTTTCCCGTGCGCAACCACCAGAGTGCGCCCAACTGCAGTTTAAAAACCCTGAGTTACAAAACATCTCCAAACCTTTCTGTTGTCGGTCCGGGGCGCGTATAGTCTTCCGTTATTGTTTTCAACAAGACGGAAACCGACAAATAGAGCTGATTTTTGCGACTAGATGCAAGAAAAGGTGCCAACAATTTTTTTTTTCAGAGACAACGAAACGCTGACGTTCGTAGCCCGTTATGTCTGCGTGTGTGCAGGAAGTGGGCACAGCCGAAAAGAGAAGCTGTCACGGTAGCGTGCATCACCAACCACAATGCTCAGACTCAACTCTTAACTCCTCAGGTTTTCTTTGCAGAGGGGGAAGTGGGAGTTTGCTGAGGCTGACCTGCTGATAAACACTGCTAGGCCTTGAACTATGCTGGATTTGTTTTCTTTGTAGACACGAATGAACCGATAAGAAACGTGCACATTAGATTTGTGGATGCGTTTTTAGCAGCAGCTGGCCTTGGGAGTTCGCAGAACATTCAGTTATGCATGTTTAGCAATGTTCTTCATAAAAACTCTCGATATGTATCACAGGCACGAGATGATGGAGCTGATTTGTAGTTCGTGACCCTGCTGTAACCATCAGTGTTATCTATATCCTCCCACACACGTTGTTAAACAGAAAATATCACGTTATTAGGCTCTGTTTTAATAGTCAAAATCATTTACACCTAGAGACATAGACATACTCAAGTTAGAGATTGATTAAAAAAGTAATAAACCTAGTTAAATCATTCTCCCTTTGAGATAAAAGCTGTGCCACTGTGATCTGAGAAAAAGGGGTAGGCGATCTGTTTTTCTATCTCATGTTCACTTTCGCAGAAGACCCTTATCTGACACTGTGGGAAGCTGTGTGAGAGGGGAAGTGTTTGCACACTCTTGCTCTAGTGATACAGACAGGGCAGAATAAGAGCCAAGTGCTCATTTACAAGGTGGTGTTCAGAAAGGGCAGATTCAGAACAAATCATTTGTTATAAGGCCGGAGGAGTGCGAGGGAACATTTTGCCACTCCTATCTCTTGCTCTCTTTTCCTTCTTCCTGTCGCTCTCTTTTCTGTTGCCATGGTGGCAGGGGTGCGTGACAGTCATGTGAAAACGAAGCCGATTGGATTAAAATACTTGGTGTGATCAGGGGTCGGGGATACTGCACATGTACTAAACACACCATAAACTGAATATGCACACACATTGTCTCTGAACGGTTTGCAGGGAAAGTTAATGATGTGTGTGAACAAGTATTGGAATTGTTTTGGAGAAAACTGGCAGCTGGAAGAAATAAAAAAAAGAAAGAAAGAACCTAACACAGAGAGAAAACAAATATATTCAGTCATTCTGTATTAATTTAGTGTTTTTATAAGGAAATACTAAACAATTGTGTGAAAAGAATGCACTTAATACTGTCCTTGGTACAAGGAAAAAATGTACAAGCGCTTTCTGCCAAAATACCATAGTTACTACTAGTTATTTTAATATGTATTTCTAATACATAAAGATATTAGACATGTACACACAGACACACTACCATTGAAGGTTTGAGGGTTTTTTGGTAACACTTTACAATAACGGTTTAATTTGTTAACGTTTAGCTACATTCGTTAACATTAACTAACAATGAACAATATTTATACAGCATTCATTAATCTTAGTTAATGCTAATCTCAGCATTTACAAAAAAAAAAGTTCAAAAGTTTTTGAATAAAATGAACAAAGTTGAATGAATTCAGTTTTCAGTTTTATTATATTTTCTAATGATTTCTTTGATTTGCTTTAAAGGAGAGTCCAAGTCTCTTGCAACTTTCCCCAGCATGACAGTGGCGAGTGTTTCTTCTGAAAATGCTGTTTTGTTGGATTTCTTTTCAAATTTAGTTAAGATTATGTTATTGTTTGGTGGAAAAGCTTTGTGTGGCCCAATTTATTTGACTGAATTGATTATGGTTGATAGATTGCATCTAATTCTAATTCTTTATTTGCATGAGAACTGTTTGTCAAGTCATTCTCATTTGTTATAGTGACACTTTAACCAGCATAAATCATGCAGCGTCAATATAGTATCGTTCTCACACACAGTGGCTTGTTTTGTAGCCATGTTGTAGTTCTGGTTGCAGTATTTATCACAGTATGCCATGAATCTCAATATCAGGCTTCCTCTTTCTCCTTCTCGCTGTTCAAATTGACACTGTGATTTCACCTTTCTCCATCAGCTCTCCTGCTGTCCTGTCTCTCCTGTTTCTCCTCTCTCACGCTCCCTCGATTCGCACCGCAGAGCCTGAGCAGCTGTACTCCAGTCTACAGAGGTCGTAAAAACCAGGGACGAAAGAGGAAGTTCTGAGGGAGCTTGTGAGTTATTGCCCCCCAACGTACACATGGGGGCCTGGGAACTGCCCTCCTCCCTCACCCGGCCTGAAACAAGACTGACGGCTGAAGCTTGATGCCCCTTCACACTGTGTGTACACAATCTCCATTACATACACTAAAGGGAGTGACCCTCGTACCGAAGTCACACTAAACTTAATATGTACAGCTCATCAGCCATATGGGAGCGTATAGTAATGTGTCGCTGTAATTGGGTTAGATGTGTAGGGATACTTCATTTCACTGCTTAACTAGGTTTTAAAAAAGGTTTCAGGTTCAGTCATCAGCATGTGTGGCATAATGTTGATTTACCCTAGAAAAAAAATTATGAAAAAGATAACACAAGAAATATTCTAAAATTCAAACCATGTCATTCAAACATTACAAAGAGTTGCTTTATTAGGTAGTTCGATATGAGTTTGCAAAAACAATATGCGACCCTGGACCACAAAATCAGTCATAAGTTTAAATTTTTTGAAATTGAGATTTATACTTCATCTGAAAGCTTTCCATTGATGTATGGTTTGTTAGGATAGGACAATATTCGGCCGAGATATAACTATTTGAAAATCTGGAATCTGAGGGTGCAAAAAAAATCTAAATATTGAGTAAATCTCCTTTAAAGTTGTCCAAATTAAGTTCTTAGCAATGCTTATAACTAATCAAAAACAGAGTTTTGATATATTTACAGTAGGAAATTTACAAAATATCTTCATGGAACATGATCTTTACTTAATATCCTAATGATTTTTGGCATAAAAGAAAAATCGATAATTTTGACCCATACAATTTATTGTTGGCTATTGCTACAAATATACCCGTGCTACTTGTGGTCCAGGGTCACATATTAATAACTTAACTCTCATGATAACACAATGTTTAAATCTGAGCTGTGTGTTTTATTTAGGTTAATTTATTAGTAGCTTGATATGCAGACACACTAAGCCATCTGTATTTTTTGGCTAAACTATCTTTTTTTCTGAAACTGTCCTACTGAAAATAACTTGAACTCATCTTAAAGCTGGTCTTCCAGACTGATCAAGCTGGCGCTTAACTAGGAATTGTTTAAAAAGTGCTTAAAACCCCTCTTAAGCCAGTGAACAGACCAGCCTGACCAAGCTGGGAGACCAGAAAACCAGCTTAAACTGGTTTATTTTAGCAGGGAATAGCTGACAGTTCAGGAAACTTGTCTGAAAACAGTCATTTTTGCTATTCTGTTTGGATCCTCAAGAGGGATTCTTTCAAAAGTGTGCATTTTATTTAATTTTTGTTTTACACTGTTCATGCGGTCAGTTCCTTATTGTAACTGCAACAGGTAAAAACTATACCACAGATGTGGATAATTTATGAATGATATATTCCTAATGATAGCCGCTCTGTTTTGTTCAAACCGCTAGCTGGTTTACCTGCAGAAGCACTTACAATGTGTCAAGCTGGTGACTGCAGATGGCAGTATTAATAGTGTCCTATGTAGATTAGCTACGCTGCTGTGGGAGTCTGTGTTGCAGTCGGAGGTGTGAATACCAGTCATGCCTGGCCTCAGGCTGGATTTATGACACAATTAACCCTTGGCAGGAAAAACACTAGGCTCACTCACTTTACACTTTCTCCAATGTCATGCTCTTACATGTATGTATATATGCGTGTTTGTATGTATACTGCCTGTAGTAGACAGTAAATCTGCATATATTTCAATATTTTCAGCAGTGTCATCAATTATCTTTGTCTCTCTCACTCTCACTTATTCCCTTCGGACTGGCTAAGAGGTTACAGACCATAGAGAATTACTTTGACCTCAGTGCACTTTTAAGCCGGTGGGACCAGCCTCAGAAAATCAAAGGGTGGTTTATTCAGGATGAACTCTAAAACGATTTGCCATACCCTATGACTGTAACCCACAAACACACTCTTGTAATGGATCATCACAAGTGTCCTTTTGAAGACCCCACTGTTACATGCATCATACGGTAATCACTTACAGCTGTGTTACATTTACATGTTTTTTTTTCTATAGGTTCACATACATTTTGCAGAATCTGTAAGATATTTAACTTTATTCTTTCCTGATAAAGCCATTACATTTCACAAGTCAAAATAATAACTTTATTTACACAAACTATCCTGTTCAAAAATGTACATATTGGTTCTTAAAGGGGTCATATGATGCTGCTAAAAAGAACATTATTTTGTGTATTTGGTGTAATAAAATGTTTATGCGGTTTAAAGTAAAAAAAACACATTATTTTCCACATACTGTACATTATTATTTCTCCTCTATGCCCCGCCTTTTTGAAATGCGTCGATTTTTACAAAGCTCATCGGTCTGAAAAAGCTAGGTGTGCTCTGATTGGCCAGCTATCCAGTGCGTTGTGATTGGCCGAATACCTCAAGTGTGTGACAGAAATGTTACATACTGTTGATGCCGTGTCCCGGCCGGAGCGACGAAACAAAAAACATGAAAACCCATTACAAACGAGGCATTTGTTGCATCCAGTGGGGACATAATTACTGATTATAATGACTTACAGTGGGTACGGAAAGTATTCAGACCCCCTTAAATTTTTCACTCTTTGTTATATTGCAGCCATTTGCTAAAATC